>NC_046374.1:23674381-23974381 GCF_011125445.2 Fundulus heteroclitus | reverse complement strand
TTAATCTTATTCTGGGTTTCCTTTTTTGCCAAATGAATTAAGAGATATAGTTATTCAATTTGTTACCCTTATCGGTAGGGATTGAAATAACAGAAATCAAGAAAGGACATTCAGTCATACCACTTGTACTCTTCCACTTAGTAAAAAAAGAAATTCTTCCTCTCACTAAGATATTGTGCAAATTGTCTGATAACAAAGCTCCACTCGACACAGTCCAGAAGAGAGCCTTTTAAAATCGTTTAACATTTATAAAATGATTCCATGTCAGACTTATACATGTATAACCTGTTAATACATTTAGGGAAGTTGCAACAATTTATCTTGCTGGTCCCCAACACTGTGAAGCTGGATGTCACGCTATGCTTGTGTGCTTTAGCATGACACCTTCAGGTGTTTATCAGCATCCCCCCCTGAAAGCAAACAAGTCCTGAACCAGAAATATATTAGATCTCTGCAGAAAATTACAAACAAGAAAAAACAATATTGCTTATGAATGTTGCAAGTCTAAATGACTGCTACGGATCTCACGATAAACCCTGACCCTGTGTGAGATAAATGAAAGTGTAGTAAGCTTTTTTTTTTTTTTTTTTTTTTTAATTGAAGCTGTTTTTTAAAGATTATTTCAACTGGGACCCATGTGGATCGTAACCCAAACAGTTCATTATGCTGATGTTTGTGCAGCAACACTTTAGGTTCAATGTGAATTTGACTTGAGCACAAGTGCCGGGCAGTAATTATATCCTAAACTGACAGTGTTTTTGTATTAAAGGTTGTGTGGAGTACAGACTACAATAACATCACACTAAACAGAAAGCTAATGAGTTTAAATATTGAACTGTTTTTCTGCTCTGTTATGTTTCTTACATGTTATAAAGTGAGGCTGAATCTGTATTCGATGGAGACATTTTCATGCTTGCATTCAGTTACTCAGTTCCTTTATAGAAAGCATGAAATGTTTATTTTTAGACTTGTGGGGCCTTAAAGACCCCATTACCATTCTAGCTAACAACGTCCCTTAGTGAGCCAGTTGTGTCCGGTCATCACTAAATAAACCACGGTTTTCTTCAGAGGCCAGGGACACTTTAATCTGCATTGGTTCAAGCTGTTGAGACACCGAAGGACCACATGGCTAAACTCAAAATGGTCCTTCAGGAAGAAAATCTGAAAATGATGAAGGCAGATTAAGCAGGTACCAAGTTAAGAGGTCGAATGCTGAAAGATACCGACCGAAAGTACTGAAATTGAATGAAAATGTCTATTTTGGGTGTGCACACTTCAGCAGCCAGGTTACTGTAACCTAATATTTCTGTTTGTAAAAATACTGTTCTTATTCAGTTTATACGTGCAGAATTATTACATACCTTAAGAGAGATGTACACTTTTGAGACCCAATGTGTCTTTTTATTTCTTTACTGAGACGGGGTGTGGGTAATAAAACTGTGCGAAGTAGCTCACGAGAGCCAGCTGAGGTATTTTTAATGCAATGCTGTTTTATTAAATAAAATCTTTAGTGTTGGTGCGCTGATACTTAGTTTTGTAAAGTCACAAATCATTTATTCACATAAATATCAGGTATGCTTTCTGTTAAACTTCACAATTACATTACAATAATTTGGAACTAAGACTGGGGAAAAAAGGTGACTAAGGTAAATCTAAGTTTAGTTGTTTTCTGAATATTAAGTCGTGTGTGATGTTACACAAACAGCATAGCAGTTTATTGCACAGCTAACAGTTATGTGTTTATTGGTATTTAAAACCTGTTACTGAGATCTCATCCATCTCTAAGGATGGATTGTAAGGCCAGCCAGTACTGTTAATATACTCTGAACGGGATCTAAAAATATATATTTCTCGCTTTCTCTACCTACAAGATAAAATATAAAAATATTTTTTTGTATGAAATGCTTTAATCCATCAATTTTTATTGGAATAAGGATGATTTCGTGTTTAACAGCTGTTGTGGTGTTAAACTAATCTTACTTACATTGTTCTTGTAAGAATGATAGCTAATAGCTAAGGTTTGCATTTAAGCCAAATATACAAACAAACCTGGCGGTGAATGGTTGATGCGGGCTGAACTTGTAGCATTGCATTAGCATCTTAGCCAACGGTAGCAAATAAGCTGCTGTTGTGTTTACTAATATAGTATTTGTGGGATATTAGCAAATTGGCTAATACCACTACACTGTCCTGGTCTTTAACATAGATGTTTAGCCACTTTTTAACTAAATCTTTGGAGCATATGGAATATGACCCATTGTACTACTTGGATGCAATACATGGGAGATTAGTTGTAGTGTTAGGTATTCAAACATTGCAAGCCAATATTATATTTGGACATACATGGACATTTATTGTCTTATGTTCACGTATGTAGATCTTAGTGATGAAGATAACACAGCTCATAGAGTAGTGGGGCTATTAGAATGGTAGAATATGAAAAGAGTAACAGCTTTGTTTATCACAATCCCCTTCAAAAGGAAAATATAAGATGATAATCTAGTACCACTATTGGTATATTAGCAATTTGATTAGGCTTTAACACGGCACTATTTACACTTTATAACTATTATATTATATAATAATTGTAGGCTGTCAGTTTTCTGCTTGTCTCTAATGCTGGTTGACTGATTCTTTACCTAACGAGATTTGTTGATTACCAAATGTTTAGAGCCCCTGCGGCTCAACGGTCTGTTTTGATTTCAGCCTAGGTTTTCTGCATGCCTTTTCTATTTGCTGTACTTTTCATGCATTTCTTTAACGCATTTAAATGTTTTGCACTTGTTTTTTTTTTTTAAACCTCTTATTCATGGTGTGTTTCAGCATCATTTGCCTTCTGTCATCCATTATGCTTCTATTTTCAACAGTTTTCTAATGCCGTTTTTTTTCCTGTGCAAATACTTCAGCTACATTGTATTTCAGTATTTTGTCCCTTTTGCAGATTAGCACATTGATTTAAAAAAAATCTGTAAATGCTAGCTTTCTAGTACTTGCATGAACAAATTAAACAATCTGATTGGTAACACTGGTTGTGTGTGCGCGTGTGTGTGTTTGTATAAGACCTTGGAAACATTATTCAAATTACTGAGCAAATTAGATTTGAACATGTGCCTGATGCAGTTGGACAGAGCATGATTCCCACTGTGCTCAGTGTTGTTATTAAGCCTTTCATTTAGTCGACGCAGACTGAATGCCATTATAGGTGTTCGTGTCCGTGCCTCGCCAGAACACAGTTTCTCTGAAAGCCACTCATAAATCTAGCACACTACAGAGGAGCAGAAGAGGGGAGGTCAGCAGAGACCAGAAGAGAGACCGTACGAAATAAAGGAACAGAGAGAAAGTACTCGATGGTTTCTGAGCAGAAAGGGCAGCGCTTCTCCTCCTCCTCGCTTTTCTCTCCCCAGTGTGGCCATCTGCACAGTGTGTGATTAATCACCCTGTATCCCCAGACATGGCAAGTCGATGCTGTGGCACTCGAAGCCTGTGTTAATGATGCACTTGTGTGTGGCGTTTGTGCGTCTAATTCACCAGCCCAAGCGCTTGTCTGTGCATGCACGCCTGCATTTCTGCTGCCATGTGTTCGCCTGTATCAATGTCTTGTTCTTGTCATGTTATTATGGGAACAAATTAGACTTGTGCATACAGGTTGGCATTTACATATATTGTAAATTTCTGTGCCGTCAGTGCATGACGTTTCCAAATTGTCGGAACTGGAGAACACAGCAGGTACGGAAAGACTGATAATTGTTGACAGAATGTGGATAAAACTGATGTAAATTACACACTTCTGCAGATTTAAACACGGACTCGTCTTTTGGTAAATGGATTTCAACCAGTCGTCTTCTCACTTGAGAACAACAGAAACTTGCACGCATTAATCAACACTGAATTTTTGCATTGATTTTCTGCCAAAGCCTCTGACAAGTTTTTCCTCGACTGTTTCAGTGGCTGAAGTCTGCCAGCATTTTCAATTCATTTTTTTGTGCACTAAGCTGACCTTTTCTCCCAAACTTATTTTCGCGGAGGTCACGCTTCCTAGCCAGCAATTACATTTCCTGTGAAAACATGTTTTGTGAAATAAATTAACAGCAGACGACTCAATTTGTTGGGAAATGCTGAGAAGTGGTTAAAATTGAGTTGGAGCCTCAGGATTGATGTAATCGCTGCTTACTTTGCATGAAAGCATCAGAGGCTCAGAGGACAGGAGAACTGTGAGGAACAGGGGGATGAAATGCAGGATGTTCACTGCCGTAGAGAGCGCGGTGATGGGGAAAGGGACGAGCTGAGGTAGGGATGATGGATTCTGAAGGGTAAACAGCACGGTGGCTTTTTTTCCTCAAGGAGAACGCAGATATGGGGGAGAGGAGATTGATATGAAGTTCAATTTGGCAAAGCTGAAGACCAAGAGTGTCCTGGAAGAGGAATGGACGGATGGATGGAAAGTGTCATGAGCCTCCTTGGCAAACGACCGTTTAAAGCAAGGAGAAAATAAAAATTGAGACAAAAAAGGCTGTGCCACAAACAGCTGCTTCTGAAATGACAAGTCTATTCGCATCAAGTCCTCTCGATCTCTTTATACAATTCTTGTGAATAACTGGTTTCAGATATACAGCAATTCTTTTTGTTTTGCTTTACAATACAAATACAAAACATGCCCTAATCATTTCAGTTTTTAGGGTTAAATATGGAATAAAGAGATTAAAACCTTGTTGTAGTAACGCTATTTTTGACATGTTCAATGTTGTTGTAGATTTTACTTAACTTTTCTCTAAAGTACAGAAGTGATGTGAATTTATTAGACTCACAGCGAAACAGTTCAAACTAAAACTGTAATGGAAATTGAAGAAACGGGGTGAAAAAAGATCAATTGAACCGAGAGGTTCAAGTGAAACGCCAATTAGTCGCGGAGGCTGCACAGAACAATTGTCTAAATGTTGGTAGATGCAAAGCTTACAGAAGAGTTGATGGGGGAGAAAAGGCCAGTGAGGCTACAGGTGGCTAAGGAGAGATCTCAGAGGTTAATAGAGATGTCAAGGAAGCCTGATACATTGTATCTAAACTTCACAAAGACTCCACTGGGATCTAGGCAGCAAATGCAAGAGAAACCACGCAAAAGGAACCTGAGAAAAATGACCCATGGAGGGGCAGGTTCAGAGGAAGCTAATAAGGTTCCTAAAACGTTCTGCAGCAACACAGAAGATAAAGACGTTGGAGTGTAAGCAGAGAGGAGGCGGAAAATGGCACTAACAAGCAGAACTGCCTCCATCGCCTCGGTTATTTGCAGTCACGCCGGCGTCCTGGGATATCAAATGGACGAGGAGGAGAGGAAGAGTGCCTGAAAACTGCTAGAGATGGAAGGGAAAGTAGCTGTAGTGAGCACGTAAAGAGGGAAACGAGGACAGCTGAGTGATTTTTGCAGAGGACGGCAAAGTGGGGCCATTAGCGGGTGATGGAAGAGGCCTGAAAATTTGGACATGAATTTGCACCTTTTAGCAAAACTGTGGCGTTTGAGCTAAACTCTGAGATGGCTGATTATTAACTTTAGCAAAGATTATAGTCATTAAAGTTGAGCGAGAGTAGAGGTTTGACAACCAATGGAGGATGAAAAACACTCCACTGTCTTATGTTTTTCTTACAGTTTTAGATTATGAAAACAGTGCAGGTTATTCAGATGTTGGTGGAAAAGCATCGTTTGGGTGCGCGGAGGAGGCACCTGGAGGCCAGAGGGATTGTTTATGATTTCAGAGTAATTCACACATCAACATGCTGTTACCTCCTTGTCAACAGAGTAAAACAGGTTGTGATATGCATGGAGCAATGGTACCAGAGAAGAACCAGGGGGCCTGTTTATTCTGGTGCCCCAAATATTAGTTGTAATGTGTTTTAATCAGTCTGAGCCCTGTGGTGTCTAAATTGATTAACCTATTTTAAGTGCTGGTGAAAGAGGAATATTAATATATTTTAACAATTAAAAGCCCTAGGATATTGAATGTAGACTGCCTCAGTTTGGCTTCTAACTTAATTAAAACTCTGCTGTTCCTTTTATAAATCAGGTTTTCACATGTAAACTCAGGAAAATGAGCCTGTTTAGAAGTGGAAAACTGAAATTTTTTTAGGGATCATTTGTCCTTATTGAAACAATACTCTGAAAAGTAAAGCAGTGCCAGTAGTCCCAGCAATTAAAAGCTTAGCTGTAATGCTCATTGTTGAAACAATCCAGTTTTATCGTTGAAGTGGAAACTGGTGGGTCAACTTCAACCTGCCACTCTGTTGGGACCTTTTAACTGCTTTCGATGCTTAAAGGGTTAATCACCCCCAAATCAACTTTTTTTTGCTAATAAACTGCTAACATAGGTGTTTTATAGTGTAGTCTACATCTTCCAGTTATCATTTTTGATAAATTACTGCTTATTTGTGACTGTGATGATCTGGACATGAAAACTATTAAAATAGTAATTAAAGGAATCTCTAAACCACTAACTTATATTTGCAATTTATCATTTCAAACAGGATCATTTCCCAACAAAATGAAAATAGCGAAGGTCAAACCAATGTATAAAACTGGCAACAAACACCTCTTCACTAACTACAGGCCTGTTTCTCTTCTCCCACAATTTTCTAAAATCCTGGAAAAACTCTTTAAGAAAAGACTGGAACAATTCATAGAAAAACATTCGCTACTTATCAGCAGTCAATATGGATTCAGAGCAAACCGGTCAACATCGCTGGCCGTAACTGACTTAATAGAAGAAATAACCAACGCAATAGATAGTAAGAAACTGGCAGTAGGGATATTTATAGATTTAAAGAAAGCTTTTGATACAATAAATCATGAAATCCTACTTAAAAAATTAGAACGCTATGGAATTAGGGGAGTAGTTTCTGACTGGATGAGGAGTTATTTAAAGAGCCGGAAACAATTTGTGAAATTGGGAGATGTGGAATCTGATTGGCAGGAGACTGTCTGTGGAGTACCACAAGGATCAGTATTGGGACCAATTTTATTTAATCTTTATATAAATGATATCAGTAAAGTGTCCAATGCATTAAAATTTATCTTATTCGCTGATGACACAAATATTCTAGCCTCAGGAGATAATTTAGAGCATCTTCTCTCAACAGTCACTTCAGAGATTAGTAAGTTAAAGATATGGTTTGACCATAACAAATTATCCCTAAATTTGGACAAGACGAAATTCATGGTCTTTGGGAACAGTTATAAAAATATTGAAATTCAAGTTCAAATAGAGGACGTAACTCTAGAAAGGGTTTTTGCTAATAAGTTCCTCGGTTTAATAATAGATGACAAAATCAGTTGGAAACCTCATATTCAACATTTACAGAGTAAACTCAGTAGAAGTATATCCATATTGGCCAGAGCTAGACATGTATTGAATGCTAAATCACTTCATACTCTATATAACTCTCTGATTTTACCATATTTATCATATTGCTGTGAAGTGTGGGGAGTTAATTACAAGAGCTCTTTACATCCGGTAACCGTCCTACAGAAACGAGCCATTAGAATCATCCATAATGTCGGTTATTATGAGCACACAAACCCGCTCTTCATAATATCTAGAATTCTCAAATTTGACGACCTTGTAGAATTTAAAATGGCTGAATTTATGTTCAAGGTATCAAAGAAGTTGTTACCTGAGCACATACAGAGCACGTTTTCTGAAAGAGAAGGGGGTTATAACTTAAGGGGTCACTCAATCTTCAAGATCCGCAATTTTAGAACAACAAGGAAAAGCTTCTGTATTTCAATTAAAGGTGTAAAGTTATGGAATAAGTTACATGAAGATTTAAAACAAAGCAATAGTTTAACACAATTCAAAAGAAGGTACAAAGAGGTAATTTTCAATAGATATACACATGGGGACAGAAAGCAATAAGGTGTGTATTGAAGATAATAACTTGGTGTAAGGGTTTAGAAAGATAAACCAGCATAAAATGGGAAAATGTATAGGTAAATATTAGTAACTGTTACTTCAAACTGCCACTTTGATTTTGATTTTTTTTTTTCTAATGACAGTAGAACTCTAAAGTCTCAAGTGTTTAGGGGTAGGAGTTTATAAGTTCTCACTTCTTCCTACCCCGTTTTGAGCATGATATGTTAACTGAAACAAAAATCTGTATTTTCTCTTCTTTCTTATGCACTTCTTGTTACTGTGCACTATTTTATTTTTATATTTGTATCATGTTCGAATAAATAAATAAATAAAATTCCTATATGAGAAGGAATCCATATAAAAGAAACAGTTAATCCCATACCCGGAAGTGATCAACGTGGCTGCGCTTTGATAAGGAGGGACATAAAAGACGGCCGCCATCTTGGTGCGGTCATCCTGCAAACAGCACCAGGATGCCAGAGACGGATTCTCAGGATTTCTCATCAACTTGTTTGTAAAACGAAACACAATTATGTCAAGGTTGCCTCTTTGCTTTAATTTAAATGTTGTACTTAAAAATCTAATAAATTAAATAATTTGTTGAAATCTTGCTCTAGTGTCTAAAACATGAGGGCACACACAGTTTTAGTGTACTGCACTTAAATTTTGTATCAGCATTGCTATTGGCTCGAGATATTGTGACGTCAGTAGCTCTGCTGTGAGATAAGCGTCTCCGTCTCGTACATTCGTCAGTAGCAAGTTGCCTTTGAAATAGTTAATTTTCAGGTTAATGATTTTTACCTTATTCTAGTAGCCCAGAGCATGGCCGGCCGTCACCCTGCTCCCGTTCCCTGGTCTGCCAGGCACTACTTCTTTTAGGCACATTTTTTCACATATTAAATGTTGGCGGAGTTGGGCTCTGGTACTGGGCTGAGTTAGACTTGCAAGAATACATGTAGATTGTGGCTTCAAACAATGTTTTAAAATGGGCTAATGCTTCAAGATGGCCAAATTTGGTGGCTGCAAAACAAGCCCCAATCATCATCATGTAGCAGATTTACATACCCCTATGTAAAGGTGCAACACAGGAGTGATGCGGCGGAAAGCGAGGCAACAGACGCGTTTCTAGTGATGCAAAAGGCGCGATATTAAAAGGGAAGCCAGAGTGTCTTGTCGCGCTGCAACAACCAACCAGGGAGTGAATGTGGATGTAACGTGGGGTGAAGGTCTGCAGCAGAGACAAAGCTGTTTTCACTCAAGGTGGAATAAAAGCTGGTTGCAGCGATCTGAGGTCGGTCTGAGTTGTATGAATAAACCAATTATCACTACTGAGAAAAGTTCAGGACAGAGCAAGCTTGGAGAAGAGAGCGAGGAGACTGGAGTGGCAGGGAAGTGAAAGCGTCACTAGATGGCGCCATTGTATTTCTGGCTCGTCGCCCGCTGTGCAATTGGTGGCAATATGTCAGGCGTGCTGTCACTGACAAATCAAAAGTGGCAACTTTGTAGCCCAAATCCCATTCACCTTTATGATAATTAATAATTTTTATTTCAACTTTGTAGATTCCAATAAAGTGTCTTCTGAATTAAACCGTCGCTTAGGGAGCGGTGGACTGCCAGTGTGGCATCCAGGAACCATTCTGGGGCTATGGGTCTTGCTCAGGGCCCCAGAATAGTAGTCTGTGGGATTTGAACCGGAGAACTCGCAGCCTTCCAGGATGCAAGCATTCTGCTCTAACCGCTTGGCCTCAACTGTACCGTACTTGACAGCCGGCTTGAGGTCTTGGATCTGAAATACGGTTTGGTTTTACCCAAACGTGCTGTGCCTTTAGAGTCAAAAATTGACTTCATCAGATGTTATTGCTGATGATCTTCCATTCAGGTGGTGTTAATACACGCCTGTATACTCAAGAAAGACAAAGGAAAATGCATTTATAGAGATGTTTACACCTGTGAGATTATGATTTAATCTCTTGGATTATGAGCTGCTAGCTGCCGCTCTCCCTCTGAAACACTTTTGCTGTGATTGTACATTTTTCTCAGATGTGCAAAGACCTCTTGGCACGATAAACCTGGTTGTTCTTAGTTCTTAACCTGAACAAGAGTCGAATGTTGAACTATTTTTTTAAGGCTTAACATTTTCTGCTTGAGCCTTAAATATTTTCTCAGTTAACAAGAGGAGGGTAGATTTATTGAAATTGATGTCCATGAGCGTATCCAAATGTCGGGTTTTGCCCTTTTGTGCCTTCGCTAAGCACTGCAAGTCTGAAGTGTTAATGCCTACCTGCATTGACAGCTTTGATAAAAACAAATGACTCAGTGGGAGTTTAAACACGATGAACATTGTTGTATCTTTTCAAACGTTTTGTACATGCCTGTACGGACCTATGCTGGTTTCATCCATCGGACAAAAGCTGTTCTGAGAGCTGTCAGCATTCAACATGAGTGAACATTTATTCCACCTGGGGGCCTACAGTGGAGTTGTTGCATGTTTTAAGCTGGCCTCCAGACTGGCTGAGCGCCTCTGTGTTTAGCTCTGGTTTCCACACATGAGTATTATGATTTAATGAGTCTGGACTCAGGGGCAAGAGACTATTTGCTCAGTTTGGCCAGTCAGCTGATATGAAACGTGCTTTAAAATGGAAAGTGCTGGCTCGGACTGCAAGCTGGAAACGACGTTCAGAATTTCGAAGCAGGACCCGTTGCAGCAGTGGCTCCTAATGTCATTACTGGAGACAAGAGAGCGGGATAGATGAATAATTTAACATAATACGGGGAGATGAGGACAGCTTACATAAGCTTTTAATCCACAAATGATTCAGACACACTGAATTTGCTGAAAACAACATTGGGGCCTTGCACAAGCAGCAATACCTCTTCAACTTTAACGTTTTGTCACCTTAAAGTCATAAACATACATTTAGACTCTTTACATCTTATTGAATATTAGCAAGAAGGCTGAAAGAAAACTTGAGGCCCCATTTAAAGCGGTGTGGAGCACAGAGCATATATAATGTGTAGCAGAAGGTGCTCTGCTGAAAGAAAATGATAAATGAACATTTCTGGCCTACATGCAGAATGCTGCACGTCACCCTGAACACGTCATCCCTGCCCAGGAGCAGGGTCATGCTCTGGGGAGGCCTTGCTTGTAGCAGGAACAGGCTGCTCAATTACTTTGTTTTACAGCTATTTAAACATGAGATTTAAAGCTCCTCTACACTTGGTGGACGTTTAGAAAGTAAAACACACCGGCTCAAACCCCTCGTTTGGAGTTTCGTAAAGCTCATCTTTGTGGCTCCATATCCAGGGACATAATTCTGTGCATAATCAAGCTTATGATAGATTTACTCATTGCTTTGTGTGGTATTGATATAATGCAATGCACAATGGTACATATTGATGAAACAGGGTAAATTATCAAAGGCTTTGTCGTGTGCAGAAGGAGTCCTATAGTGGAAATCAACACTTTTATTTGACCACATTCCATTTTATGCGGTTAGTTTTTCTGTAATTAAAACATCTTTTCTACCAGACACAAATTAGAGTCCAGGTGTCTATGCAGAGAGAAATGGATGCATTTGATGTTTCAATGAGACTAAAACAGTCCAGCTTTGGAGGAAGTGAAGTTTGTGAAAAATAACATTCCTTATTTAACAAACTCTTGTAGTCTGTATTTAAACGACTTGGCGTTGTACAAGGAAATGAAATCCTGAAGGTTACACAACTTCCATTGCCGCTATCATTTTTCTTTCATTTTAAACAAGTTTTTAGTTTTAAAGAATGAAATATTTAACAGGTAGATGAAGGGGAAACGCATTTCCAAAGGAGTGCGTAATGCTTCTTGGAAATCAGGACTCCTTAATGGTTGGAGTTTCATTTTCCACTTTGTGTCTGCTAGATCTGTTGTTGTGCTCGGAGCAGGAGAGCAGAAGATGAAAATGAAAACGCATGAGGGATGAATCGCGTGCTCCACATGTGCACGGCTGCACATGTTGGTGGTTGTAGTTGAGAAATAAGTCACACAGGCGACGAAATAAGACGGCGAGGACACAGAACGGGAAAATCTGTGCTGCTGTTGTTGCTTTAGAAGATGAAGGCTTTTTGCTGAGCTGATCAAAGCATTTTTGTCCTTGCAGGATAATAGACATGCACAGGCGATGAAGAGGTGTGATCATGCTCAGACACAGAGGAAGAAGCGTCTACATACACAGAACCACACATCCACGCCGCATATCCAAGGCTCTACAGCCACAAACACACTTGTGCATCACATTACCCGTATCCAGTTTCCTATTATCCATCACAGCCTAATTCATTAGTTTCACAGATAAAAATGTAGCTCATTAATTCACAGTTCCTTTGAGACACTGTGTGAGACAGACGAGGAGAAGGGGAGGGGGTCATAAGCAAAATAAGAAGCGGAAAATTCATTTTGGAGTGCAACACCATAAATATTTGCTTACAAGTGGATTTGTAAAACTATTGAGCTGACAGACTCCTTTTATTTTTATTTATTTCTGGTTAAAAAATTTGCAAAGATGAACGTAAACTGGACCAGAAAAATAAAAAAAATTTCTGAAAGAAAATTTTGATGTAGGTTTGAAGCATTCCTGTCCAGAACGGTTTTAAACATTTAACACTCTACATTAAAAAACGTTTATTTCCTAGGTCATTTAAAGATTTGACTCTTATTGCGTATTATACGGTTTACAATGGAGAGGAAAAAGCCTCATCTCCTAAACTAAAGCTTCTTTCCTAGTTGTTTTTTCTGAACGATAGCGAAAGCCAAATGTGACTAAATTCATTGAATAATTTGTCAAAAATGTGCTGGTGGTTAAGAGTAATCATGTAATTAATAACAGGCTTTTTAATAAATTAACTGCATCGTTGTCAATTGGTAATAATTGACACAATCGGCAGTCTAGATTGAAAGCATGCTGGCACAGCAACAGCAGCTGTGTTCTCCTCACCTCATCAGGATCTCTCGTTGCAGCACAGATATTATCTGGCTTTAAAGTTTAAGATTGGGCCTTTTTTAGTGATAATCAGCGAAAATTTCCTCATAAAAGCAACGTTAAATGTGCTTTTACTCCTGTTCAGTGCTGTTTAAACATGCAACACCATCACAAATGGTCCTTCTGTCTGTTCTCTCTGATTGGTCTTAATCCACCTGCAAAACACACGAGACAGAGGGCCCTATGTAGCTCATAGATCATTAAATGCTGCATTCACTGGCAATTGGACATCTGATTTTCACTCGTTCAGATGCATTTTTTATTTATTTTTTTTATTTCTACAATTCATATAAGCTAACGCGTTAAAGTCCTGTCCTGAATGTTGTGTGTGATACTTAAAGGAGCATAGCGCAATGTTCCAGAGTTTGTGCAGAAGTGTGCCCCCTCTGGCGACAACTTGAAATTACACCAGTGCTCATCACATGAATGTGAGAAGTGGAAAAGCATTTGCCAGAGAATACGACCCGAATCCCTCTCTCATGAACAGACTGATGGAGCCAATAGAGGCAGCTGTGGTAAATGAAGGGAAAACTAATTTCACATGTTGGACAATTGTAATGACATTTATAGGAAAGAAAACTTAAAAATATTTAACCTTCTAACTTGAGCAATGCTCCTTTGAAAGAAATAACCACAGTAAGTAAAGATTGTATGAGCGTTCATGCAAATGTTAATGACTCATTATCCAAGCGTTAACTCTTGATTAATTCATTGTATTATAAATCTTTTCAAATGATCACATCAAATTATTTTGCAGTCTACATATTTAACCCTTTAAAGCCTGATTTTTTATTTTTTTTTAAAAAAAATTTGTTGCTTTAAAAAAACAAACGTCAGGCTTCCAATTTTTTTGTATCGTAATTGATACGCTTGACTACAAAATACATTTTCCTCATGTTTTCTGCATTTTTATATAGGGTGTGTGAAATATGAGTTTGTATGTTGTAAATTGTATGTTCTGAAAAATACCGACTTTGTTGAAGAGGTCGAGGTCTCAGAAATATTTACCAGTATATCAACAATTATACATTTGGATTATTTATGGCACTTTTGACCCTTGTTAGGATGAGTTCAGCCTACACAATAAAGTCCAGTTTAAAAAATGTGCGTCTTTATAAGCGTACAAGTTTTTTTCTGTCGTACCTCATAATAGAGAAGTGTACATTATTACTGCACATTTTATTTCTGCATGTCTTTAAATCCAAACAGATTGTGCCGCCGTCTAACAAATTAATAGAAAATTAAAGTAGCAAAAATCTTCTAGAGGAATAATTTTGTCCCAATTGTACATTTCATTTCACCTGTCACTGTATTAGTCTACAGTGAATCACAGAACTCTTCATAACCCTTATACCTTTTCACATGTATTGATATTACAAGTATAGACTTCCATGTATTTGAGTGGGAGAAATAGGATGCATGGTTTTTATTTTTTTAAATGGATAAACATAATTTTAAAACTTTCTGCTATTGTATTCATCCCTTTTCACTTTGATACCCCCCAAGTAAACCCCAACACATTAAATTTCCTTAAGAAGTTGGCAAATAGCTTTTAAGAGTCCTATTGTTTGTAATTGAACCTCAATAACAATACGGCTGCTCTGTATGAAGGATTCTGAGCTTTTTTTGGAAAACATCTTTGAACGGTGTTCTGTCCATGTTAACTCTGGAGGAGCTGCAGAGATACTCGGCTCCAGTTTGGAGACACTGTTGACAACTTTTTCTTTTTTTTCACGCACTTCTTTAAACTGGCCTTTACAGAAGAGCGTGAATCTGTGTGGAGGAAACTGCAATTATGTGGAAGGAAAAAAAATGCTCTGATTAGATGAAACATTTTGTCCTACTTGCACTGCAAAAACGGATCTAAAAAAAAAAGTAAAATGTTCTCAAAGTTGGTGTATTTGTCCTTGATTTGAGCAGGTAAATAAGATTATCTGCCAATGGAATGAGTATCTTTACCCCTAAAATAAGATGGACATCCTGCACTTGAAATAAGATTATGGAGATGAATTGTTCCTATTTTAAGTGCAAAAATCTTAATCCATTGGCAAATAGTCTTATTTACCTGCTCAAATCAAGAACAGATGCACTCATTTCATGAAAATTGTACTTATTTTTAGTTCTGTTTTTGCAGTTTTTGCAGTGTGGAAAACGATGTGTTGTGGTAGAACCGCACTGTTCCTCAGCCTAAGCATGTTATCCATATGGTGAAGCATGGTGGTGACAGCATCATGCTGTGGGGGTGCGTTAGCAGGCACACGAAAGCTGATAAGCTTTCACATAAAGAGGAATTTAGCTACAAAGAGGGTAAACCTGGAACCGGTTATTCGGATGCACACAGAGCTACAATGTGTTGTAGCTACATTCATGTGTTGGAATGATCCGGTCAAAGTCCGGATCTAAATCTTTGGGAAGACTTGAGAATTGACACGACGATGATCTTCATGGGGGAAAAAAATAGGTTCAGTATATAGATGTCCAAAGCTGGTAGATGCACACCTCAAAGACTTTAAGCTGTAGCGTAAGGTGGCTCTACAGAGATGAATATGCATGCCACACTTTTCAGATTTCTGTTTATTAAAAAGATGTTTGAGGACCGCATTATTTTTCCTACGACTCAATATGATCAGACTAGCAGAGTTAAGTCACTTAATGTGGGAATAGTATACAGCCGCTTCTTTATCATGAGTCGTGTTGCTGCTTTTCAGAGAAAAGGTTACAGGAGGCTAGTGTGCATTAAACATGTGTAACATTTGAAAGAAATATTTACATTAAAAATGATTTGAGCTGAGAGCTGTGAGGCAGGGTTCAAGCTGAAAATGGTTTCACTTTGTGTGATGAACATTTAGAAAAGGGCAAGTGTGCTGTGAGATGGAGGCAAAAGGCAAACAGACTTCATGAGCGCTGAGAGAAGAGAGACGTGGTGATGGAGCTGAGAGAGAGGATTAGGGGGGATAAACCAGAGCCTGAGGGTATGAGCAGAATGCAGAGGAAAATATCAGCTCTACTGTAGGAGGTGTGAAGCTGTTTAGATTTACAAGGATTTATAGATGTTTTATTCACAGTCGAAGATGACAATCTAAATAATGCAGAGGTGCACATTTATGTTCACAATGACGCACAAAAAAAAAGCATTTAAGACTGAAACATCAGGGTGTCGGTTCTTGAAAACTTTAGTGGTGGCGTTTTCAAATGTTCACTGTTTTTTAGAATAATATGCAGGCAAGCATTAGTATTTATTATGAATAAAATGGTTGACAAATAAAAGGTAAATAGTCTCTGAGGGCTCTGTAGCATCAGATCACAAACATATGAGGTTTAAGGTCCACAGCAGACCTACATACATCTATATACGTCTATAAAGCTACTGTGCTGTATTTGGTTTGATTGGTGGTTTGTGAGGCGAACTAAAGGCTTTAGATTAATGTGACCCAAGGACTTCCCCACACGAGTAGTGGTCGAAATAGATCTGAAATGTAAATTGGTTTGGCTTAATTATGCATCACCATTTTCCAGTTCAGCCCTAGTTATAAATTAAGTTAGGTTAGCATATTCTCTGACTTTTCAGTCGTCCCCCTCCTGAAAGAGCGAGAGCAGAGACCCTGATACGGTTTGCACCAATCGCTGGTGTCCCCATCTTTCTTTGTCCCAAATACCGGTTAATATTAGACATTTGCTGGTAGAGTTGCTGAGCAATACTTCCTGAAGGTTAGTTATTGCCCTCTCCATATTTAAACTCAGTAGCTTTGCTGTTAATTAAAATAATGCTCTAAATTTTAACTAGTATTACACTTGCCTTACTCATCATTGATTGTATGAGTGCTGCAGTGCTGCAGATATTTTGTTCAAACAGGAGTTTCTGCAGGACAACCTCAATATGCCAACAAGATTTTAGCAGAGCAGCGATAGAAACAAACTGCGTAATTTATCGCTTCTAAATATTCTTGAGGTAAAGTTTTCAGTAAGCCCGCACTCTGTTCCTGCAGATGATGCTTTGCTGCAGTTTGCTAGGCTAACATTAGCCTGTTTACTTCATTCTGTGTACGACTTGCACCAGGCCTACAGTTCAGATTTTAGCGTTTTCGAGTTTCCAGATAATTCTGTGCTGACCAAATGTACGGGAAAAAGTTGCTCTCGTGCTTCGTCAACTTAACTTTGTATATCAAAATTGTTAATGACTAATATTTCAGCTGCTCTCTGCAGCTTGTCTGGAAATATGAGTGCAGACCGAGTCGAATAAGCCAGTACAGTCTCTCTCTGTGCATCAACAAGTATAAAAAGGCAGAGTGAGGAAGAACACAAACATGTTATATCAACAAAATGTGCATGTCCTTTAAAATGACTTTGTAAGGCATCTAGACGAAGGCAAGGTATTTTTATATATATATATATATATATTTTGCTGTGCAAAATGAAGCTTCATAGCAAGCTGCGACTTACAAAATCATTGAGCGTCAGTTTTTTTATTTCACCCTAAACCTTGTTTTCTTCCCAGACAAGAAACGATCAACAAAAACAGCAGAGCCTTCTGGCTGGCTGGTATGTCAAGGCACTATCACTGTGTGAATTATAACCGCGTCACTCGCTTTGTGAGAGACCTGCAAGCTCCGGCTATGATGGTGTGAACCACACCTGGGTTATAAACCAGAGGCAATTTTTGTTTTTAATTTCTTGGTGTTAATTAATTTGCAGCACATTTTAATGCCCTTTCCTTGCAAATAGGCAGCTTACAAAGCTCAATGTGTCATCCTGAAACGAGAGGAGAGAGTAAGTCATGCAGAAATCGCTTTCTATCACACAGTTTTAGTCTCTGCTCCTACAAATTACACCAATTACTGGATTAAGATGTCAGAGTTGTGTGCGCTTGACGCATATGCAAACCCCAAAAGTTCAAGCTTGCACAGTTTGGAAATTGTTACCTTGTGAGTTTGTAAAAGTTGCACAGAGATTTATTGCTTTGTTTTTTAGCACGTGTAGGCTGAACAGAAGTTTATTCCCATCAGCTGTCACCAGCCTCCCACCTGCACGCCTCACTCCCACACTTCTCACTTTGCTCAACATAATGTGCACAGTTTGGTTGTTAAAGAGTAAATTTTTTTTTAAAGATAAAAGCTGAAAGATATATATTTTTTTAAGCTTGTAGTCCCAGATATAACTCTTTACTGAGAGGATATGAAGGGTTGCCTACTTGAACTTTGCTCCTGCTTTATTTTAGCGCGCTGCTTCCTCACGCTCACTGCACTGATTTAATGAACGGGATGGAAAGTGGCCAGACAACTCGTCAAGAGTTCTCCCCGTCTAAATTGGATGAATTTGTTCCAAGCTGCAGCTACCCTGTTTTTTTTTTTTTCTTTCAAACTTAATTTTGTCTCATCTTTATAATCGGGGGCCGTCTTTTAACATGACCTTTCCTACTCCCAAAGCTTTTTGAGCTCCTTCAACGAGTGCTTCCACCGCTCATGCTGGGCGTCCTTGCGCCGAGTCGACTCCCCTCACACCTTCCCTTTCTTCCTCCCTCAGCTCGGCTCTGTTTTTCTGTCTGTCATGTATTTTTAATGCCTTTGAGACCTTCAAGTCTTGCCAGCTCGGCTTGGCTTGACAATAAAACAGTTGAACTCTGCATGTGGTGGGTTTCACGTAAGAGGAGGAGGAAAGGTGAGGGATGAAAGATCTGGGTGGTAAAGACAATAAATATACCCTTATTGTGGATGTGGGCTATATGAGTGAGACTGCTATATTTTCATACTTTTCAGATAAGGGCTGTGGAGTAAAGCCAGCAGGAGGAAATTGCTGTTTTTCATACAGTTTGGCAAAAAGGGAATTGAGGTCCTGCCAGCATTTTGTCTGCAATGTGCAGTTTAAGTTCTCCTTGCAGCACATAAAAGTGACTGTATTCTGGCAATGCACCTTTTTTTATTTTGTTTTTGGGCAAAATTGCAAGTATATTGGCCTTAAATTGTAGACTTAAGCAAGTGATCTTGATTACAGCTACTTCAAGATGGCAGAAACCTTTTCACTAGTCCTTTTTAACTTCATTTGCTTGTTTTATGGCTTTATAAGAGGCCCCATTAGGTCTATCTTAAAAAGAAACTGTACATTTCTGAGGGAATCTGTGAGCGGCCCGTTTGTAAGTCAAAGAAGTTGATTGCATACCTGCTGCTGCCATATTTACACATTTAAACCTATTGGAAAAAGCCTCTTTTGACAATGGAGAGTTTTGCACACAAGTTAATTCCTGCTTTTAAACCTTTGTAGCAAAAACAAAATAACGAAATTTCAAGCAAAGACTGTGAAAATTTCACAACCAAGGGTGTAATGATACATTTGGCTTAGGAGATGAGACAATACACCAAACTGGGTTTATAAGAAAAATATTAGAATTTAGTAATATTTTTGAGAAAACCATAAATGTTTTACTTTTTTTTAACAGATGAAGTATTCCTCATCAAATGCTATTTTAGCTGCAATAAGAGCAGAAATGGCTCTTTAGACACACCCCTGGCCTAATCCATATAATGCATGGTTTTGTTTTCCATTTCTAAGGAGTTCTTAATGCCAAAACCGCATTAAAAATGGTGAGTTTTGGTATTTAGCCAAATAAACTTAAGGTTTTAATTACCTTTTTATATAACTAGCTTACATAAATAGAGGAGCCCTAGATCATCCTTTCAATCTATGATCTACGTGTTTATTTTGCCTCATGGTCAACTGAGTGGTCTTGACTGAAGGAACGGGCGAAGTAGTAAGTCCACCAATGTTGTATCAATAATCTACCTTGGAGTGAAAGCAATGATGCACAGCAACTTATATTTATACTGCTGAATGCATTTCAAAAGCTTGCATGAGTATTGCGTCAAAGAGCAAACGTCCATTGTTGAAGTCTTCAGGTGAATCTTGCGAGTACTAAGCCGCGCCCCTTTGGTCTCGCACTCCCAGCCGCGTGGTCTGAATGCTCACATGGACTTTGATTTTGAAGGGTTGGCTTTTGGGATTTGAAAGGAAATTATCCTTAAACGGAGGTTAATGATTTATTGAAGATGGCTATGATCTGAAAGCTGCTTGGAGCTGCTTCATGCATGAACACCAGTGTTGTTAACATAGAAAGAGAGCTCAGATTAAGGCTGGGAAATGACAAATGGAGAAAAATTATTTCCAGCATATATTTTCTGTCCTATTGTCTAAAAGTTGTTGCATCCATTTATCCATCTGTCCAATTATCCATTCCTCGTTGTAGAAGTATCTCCCATTTGAATGTGTACTTTAAAGAGGCGGCTCACAAAGGAGAACACTGGAGATTTGAGTTTATTGAAGCATTTAATTTAACCTGGGCTTCCTTTCAAGCAGTAACCTGGAACCCTCCTCTGAAAAGGCCTTGAGGCATATTTTATGTATATTTCACGTGTGCCTTCACTCAACAAAGGATGTTTCACGCAGCTGGACTTGGGTTGTGTAATAAATATTTTAAAGCTTTAAAAGCAGCCCCAGTCCTCAAGAGTAAAGTGATTGTTGCCCAAAGGGCATATAAGTGTGAGCATAATTTAACGTTTGCGTCGTATTTTTGCCTGTGCTGGGATGAACACATTTGTTTTAGTTGCTCATAACATTTTCTTGTCTTTGGGGGTCTCTCCTATAATGCTTTAAAAGAAATGCATTCGCCGTACTTAAGAAAAAAGTATACATTTTGATATAGTGAAACTAATAAAAGGAAACATTTATATATTTTTGCACCTTTTCCACCTTGTTTGTTAGTGGTATGTTTGTTCAGTAGTCTGGGGATCAGCTGAGAATTGAAACTGCCAGCCAAAGTGGCAGCCTCTGTATTTATTTACCAGCTCAAACATCTATTAGTTGGCATTTAAAAGATGTAACACACAGAAAATTAGCTTTGTGTCTTAGTGGCTCTGCTGCACCGAGGACTGAAACCTCTTGTGTCAGAATATGTTAGTGTTGCCGTGTTGGCCTGTCGAGGGGTTTCACAAAATGCGAAAATAAATAACATTTAAATGAAAGAGGAACCAATGCAGAGTTGAAGAGAGAGGTGGAGGTTGTAGAGGTCAGGCAATGGGGAGCAGAGTATAAAGTAGACGTTTACTTTCAGTTTATCGTTTTTTTCTTTGTGTATCCATGTGCAAATTATACATAATTGGTATATAAATCATGTCATAACAGGAGTTGCATGAAAATAAAGCAAGGACAGAAGTAAGCAGGCGAAGCTGAAGCTAAGCTAAAGACGGCGTGTTTGAAGGACTGGGAGAGATTCTGGAGAGGATAGCGCAGAAAGGGTGGAGAGTAGTGACCTAGATAGCAGGAATCTGATGCTATGTTTGGTACATTGTGTGAAAGGAAGGTTCCCTAGACAGTAAAAGATGGGAATATGACAAAAGGCTGCAAAATATGTTGAGCTGTTCAATTTCTTTTTGAGGCTACCAACAGTGTTGCAGATTGCGTCCACATCCATAAATATACGAAATGCAAAATGCAAAAAAAAACATTCATGGGTATTTTTCAGATTCCAGTTCCCCACATTTTCATGTTAAAACAACAAACGTCAGAATTTTATACGTTAAATAAAATAAATTTATGAGGCGTCTTGTGTTCAGACCAATTAAGACTGATCCTCCCCCCCCCCCTGAATAAAATCCAGTGTGACAAATTACCGGTTTTATTAGTGTGTAATTTAATCTCGGTATCCCGCCGGTCTGGGAAGGCCTCTGAGGTTTGTTAGAGATCATTGGAGAACAAAACGCTCCATGAAGACCAAAGGAACCCAGCAGACGGGTCAGGAAGAAAGCTGTGGAGAAGTTTAACGCAGAGGTTAGGTTATAAAACAATATCCCAAACTTTGAACACCTCAGATCCTTGATCAATCAGTCATCTGACCACAGATGACGGACTGACTGGCTGTCCAGCTTAATTGATGGGCTGGGTGTGGAGAGGACTAATCAGAGAAGCATTGTAACACTGGAGGAGCTGCTGAGTTTCACACCTTAGGCGTGAAGTACTGTAGACTTGTTTATTAACTCTAAGAATCTGGCTATTTGTAGAAGAATGGTGACTGAAAGGCAGCAGACCAGCCACTTACTAATAGAGCCAGAGCACCAGTGATATGATTTAGATCAGAGGATGTCCTTCTGTTAGAAAGGCCTAGTCAAAGTCCAGACCTAAATTAAGAATCTGTGGCAAGACACTGTGCATCCTTTCTAAGTTGGGCTGATTTGCAAAAAGGAAACTGATATTTATATTCTGTTAAAAAGCTGGAAGATACATATGCTGAAACAATGACTTAAAGCTGTAATCAAACCCAAAGGTGTTTCGGCAAAGTATTGGCTAAACAGGACAGGATACAAGTCTGAGTTAAATTGTTTATGTTGGTCCATAACATCCAATCCCCATAATAAGCAAATTGTCCTGGGAATGTGATTTAAAATCCACAATTTCTAGCCCTTAAATGCATTTTTTTGCCTGCTTGGAGTTTCTGGGAATTAAGAATTTTTTTTATTTAGTCTCTGAAGTTAAAGGCTCGATTCGAATACCCTCATAGAGCATGGACTCTTTAGCCAAAGCAGAAATACGTCAGCGGTCACCATGATAAATGCTGTCTGAATAGTGCAGTCAGTAAGGAAGGAGGTAGGAAAGGTAGCCACCATGTTTTAAGATGATGAAATTACCTTTAAGGCAAACAGCGGCTCAGACTTGCTCTTTACAGTTTTTTTTCCCCACACATTAGAGCGTGTATAATTAAAAGTTTGTATCAGAGTCCGAGAGCTTTGATATCAGTCCCTTTGCGAGTGATACGAGCCACGTTACATGAATTAGTCTCTCCTTCATGAATCTCAAGTAATGAGATAATTTTTGTGCGGTGATCCCACTGCCAGTTTTGCCTAGGAACCTTGCAATGTCCCTTAACGCCACTAAGAACCCTTTTGGTGTGTGACATGACGTTTAAGCACAGCCCCCTCACGGAAATCAACTAAAATGTCCGTAGAAAAGAGCACATTGGATCATCCATGAGCGTTTCCGTCACATAATGACATCGGAGTTGAAGGCTGCCCAAATTCAGCACAGTAAGGGTACTCGGATGGAACCAAAATGTTTTATTGTTCATTACACCCTTCCCCAGCATATTACAAAAAATGGTCGAATGGGGTGGAGTGGAGCGCTCTGCCACCTGGAGGGGGTGTTGTGTTAAGTGCCTCCCTTTAGATTTAAAAAGACAGCACCAAAACGAGCTGCTCTTAGATATACTTCAACACAGGTGTGTGAAGAGGAGCCTGTGGGGCAACAATGAGGAATTTAGCTCAAAGCGTGGCAGTCACACTTTATATACAGTAGACCACAACCGAATATAGAAATGTGAAAAGAAAGGCATTAAAAATCTGGATTTATCCCTTTTTAAAAGTTCTCAATTATAATGTAATTTCTGTCAGTTAAATTCATTAGACCCACTTATCCAAATGCTTCACTACTTCATCTTAAATTGTTTTATTAAAAAAAACAATTTTTTTATGACATGATGAAATATTGAGAAAGTAAATCAACACTTGACCTTCTGGTTTGTTTCAAGCTGTGGAAAATGGAGAGCAGTACGTGAAGAGGACAATAACGTAGCACTCAGCTTGTTTTGTCTTTTGTAACACAATGTATAGAAATGCAGATAAAAGAAATCTTTGTGTCAGCTGTGCCAGTTCTGGCGTTATCTCTGCTTGTTTTGAGGAGAATAAAACAAGAGTCATTTCCAGATGCCAGAAGTGGCAGGCCTGCCTTTTTACTGACTGGATGTTGATGTTGTTTATTCAGTTTAGTGCAAATGTGAAGGATGAACAGAGAACAGGATGAGGACACCCATTGCTGGAGTCACGGATTCAGTGAAATTGCGTCATTTTGATTAAAATGTTTCCACTCAGATCGTTTGTCTTGGTTCAGGGTGGACGGGAGTCCTGTCTCTGATGTTGCTGCTTCTTCTGATTGAGTGATTTTGGCAGTAAACTGCATTTTCTGCATTTTGTGACAAACAAAAGTCACCAGAGGTTAATGTTTCAGTCTCCTGTCCAACTTCTAAAACAAAGTTTGAGCCGAGCTTCCTGTTGGACACCCGTTCAGCCGGGCATGATTAGAAACATGGAGCGTGAGACTGATTAGTGTTCTTGATTACAAATCAGGGAAACGGACAGTCTGCTCACGTCTAAAGCTGTTGCTCTATTTTGGATTTTAATCAGAATCACTTGAAGCAAATCTACTGATATTCAAGCATTTCCAAATGTTCAGTAACATGTATTTTTCTGAGAGGAAGGATATTATCCAGAAACTATTCAACTTTTTGTTTTTGGTGAAAAGAAATTACACCTTCTGTGAGTTTAAATTTTTTTTAGTGTAGGAATATTACAATACCTGCTTATACAGTTTAAATTTAAATGTAACATCAAATATTTAAATAAAATACTTCTGACTGCGTTGTCATCCACCCCAGAAATATAAAACAGCATTTTGAACCCTAGTTTAAAAGTAATTTTTGTATAATTTCCAAAATTATATAATTTTAAACACAGTTTAAACAAGTATTGTATATTTTTAGTTCTTAGACTGTACTTTTTTGCCCACAATCGATGGCCAGGATCAGAGAGGTGTTGTAATAGACTACTGCATAAAATATGGATAATAAATCATAACGAGGGAAGGGTAAGTAACATATTATTCATTATTGTAAATATTTTATCCCATGAAAACTTAGACTAGGTGTAACGATGATGCGGCGTACAATATGTTTGGAAAACTCAAACTAAAAGTATTGTTGGGACTCTTTTTTTCTGCTGTTGGTGCTATAATAAAAAGCAAGTTCTGTGCCGTTTAGTGATGATACTGCACTTAGTCAGTAGCATCTTAAAGCAGCCTCTTCAATAATCTGTAAATTGTTCCATCCTTTTTAATTAGAGCAGTATTTATTTTACTCTACCTGCAGCGATATTGACCCAACCATTTAGCCCAGTACCTAAAAACACTGTAACAGATTTTTTAATTTGTCTAATCACTTTTATTGTCCTCTCAATAAATATCAAAATCCAGATATATCCCTGATCATAACCCATATTATCATTGCAGTATTCAACAGTATGGCAGTATCATACTTTCCTAAATTTATGCCACCCTAAGCAAAGAGGTGCCTTTTTATTTTTAAATGAAATGAAAAATCGACTTCAATCCAAAAGAAGGGTTTTGGCCACTGACCGACTTTCCATTCATTTTATGCAAAGACTCTTCTGACAGCGTCTCTGGGTAATGAGAGGCTTATCTGGTGTTGCCCTCGTCATAAGTATGTCTGCGTAGGGTGCTGCTTGAAGCTCTGCCTCCAACTGAGCTCCCAATCAAGTTAGCTTTGCTTGCAAGTTTTTTCCTTCCACCATACTTTCCAACGATATGCTTTCATAGACCACATAGTGAGCACCCTGCTCCTTCATTGTAAGGAAGTACTTGCAGGCCACAAAAATGTTAGTTTCTTATTTTTAAAATTTTATTTTTTTTCTTTTTGTGTTCCTGCTCACCAATCAAAACACAAATATTTTAAAGGACAAAGTTGGTTGTCTGATTGTTGCAGAAAAAGGAATCTGTATATCCAAAACACATTGTAGGTTTTCACAGGTTAAGGTTATTAGACGTGCAATTTCTTAAAATTATTCTAGACTAAAACAAACATGAATCTAAAAAATATTTGAGGATGTGAAATGGGTCAGTATTTCTTTCAAAACCTGAGCTAGAACCAAGAACAAATGGATGCAATAAGCCTGATTTAATGAAAATCTATGGATGTGTTTGGTTCTATTTATTGTAACTTTAATCATCAAAATTAACAGAAATTGTTTAAATGCATCACTGTCATGAATGCATGAGTTTAAGTTTAATTTTAATAAAATGACAGTTTTAATAGTATAATTCACTGACACATGGATGGATGCATCGTCGTTAAACCCGAGCTGCTTCAGCTCTTACACGAACAAAGGAATCAGCTGGTACTTAACAGGGAAGAGTGTGGGTGGCAAATGAAACAGGAAGCACTCTCAAGGAGGCTTCGAAGTGTTTAACATCGTCACGTTGAAGCAGGGGAGAGTGATTTGGCTGCGGTGATCAAAGATGAACGATTGTTTGAACTTAAGGGGGATGCAGAAGTACAAAGAGGAGTTAAGATGAGCCAGACTGGCTCCATCCTCTGCTGCAGGTGGAAGTGTCATAAGCAGAAAACAGTTGTACATTAAAAACGTAATTTCAATTTCTCCTGTATGTGGTCTTTACATTTTTTTTGTTATTTGCCAGTTATTGCTCAAATATCTCTTGCATGTTTCCTTCTGCCATTTCAATGTGATTTAGCTTGTGAATCAACAGTAAATGGTGTTGTTGTTCAGGAAAAGCAGAATACAACCCTTTTGTGGACAATTAAAAAGATGGGTGCAGTTTATACTGGAAGCGTGTAATTTTCGATTGTGCTGCAGAAAATCTAAGGTTTACTCCAACTGCACAGCGAACGCAGTTGGTATCACTGTTGTCTTGCAGCAAGAAAAGGATTTCTCACCAGGAATTATACTGACCTTCTTTGATCTTTACTGTAGTTGAATAAAGTCCTAAATGTCCTGTATTTACCTCCATTCCTCCCTAGTTCCTATGTCCTATTAAAGCCTTCCCACAGCGTCATGCCTCCCCATGTTTAAGTGGCGATGCTTTGTCCATCTTAAATTAAAACAATCCAGCAAAGAACAGCCCTAGATTATCTATGTAGATATCTTTAATACTTTCTATATTTTATCTTAAATGCTTAATGAACAGTTTGGCCACCAGTGGCCACAAGAGTTACAAGTGTGAGGTAATTTGTCCATTTAGGACCAGGTTAGTTTTGTTGTTTTTTGTTTTTTATTAAAAAAATACATTGTAAAACTGCTTTTTGGCTCTTACAAAAGTCATCTTTGCTGGATATTAAGGTTTGATTTGAAACTTTAGAGAGTAGCAAAAAAGCAAAAAATAGAAATTTTACTGCACAATAAATGTTCGTATTTTGCTATTTTGCTAAAAAAGTCCAGCATAAAGCTTGCTTTACAATATCAGGGTATACATCTATCCATCTATCTGTTTTATAACCCCTCACCCATTCAGGGTCTTGTGGGGATGGGGATGGTGCAGTGGGGAAAACCCTGACAGGTCACCTGTCCATCACACGGCAACATAGAGACACACAGGACCTTCTTGATTTTAAAATAAGGACAAAAATGGCAGCACTGACAGATGTGTGAATCTCTGGCTTCAGCCTCTAAAGCGTGAATCTCAGAGACATTTCTGTTGTGACTCAGTCTTTTAGGGTAAATATTAGGGCTGTAGTCATTGATTATTTCTCTGATATAAAGATACTTAGTAAATTAACATACCTCAGTAAACAAGCGTTTTGAACTCGACAAAAACAAATTTTGCACATTATAAATGCATTGCAAATGGCAAGAACGTTAAAATAAATTGTGTTCACAACATGGCAATTTTATCCCTCCCTCCCTGTTGGGCAAAACAGACAATACATTGCTTAAGCTAACAATTTATTATTCTAAATGATTAATTTCAGTTTTTTTTAGTCTGTATCCTCCAGTTAATGAATATTTGACTAAATTAGCAATAACTCCTTAATCCCAAATTATCCATTTAATTGTTTCAGTCTTAGTATATATTGGAGTTTGTTTGTAACTGGACAAAATGAGGACATGGGAGTTTTAAATGGGTTTGCAAAGCACTATTGATGGAGACATCTACATATGTAGTCTTTCCTCCTAAATGGACAGGCAGAGCTGGACGTCCATCCACCTCCCAACAGCTTGTACATCAGATTTTGTGCTTGCTTGTCACCTCAGTCCATCGCTAATGGCCCAAACAGCTTGTTCCACTGTCTAGAGACATCTGGTTGCCACTGACTCTCATGGTTGTACTGATGTTTAATAATACATTAGATCTGAGACTGACTGCTGCAGTGTGTGGGCGGGCAGCAGGTGTCTGTGCCCAAGTATTTTCCAGTGAGGGTGTGTGGTGTCGTTCTGTTTACGTTTGGTTAA
Source organism: Fundulus heteroclitus (assembly GCF_011125445.2). NCBI lineage: Eukaryota > Metazoa > Chordata > Actinopteri > Cyprinodontiformes > Fundulidae > Fundulus > Fundulus heteroclitus. The sequence goes on along the minus strand of NC_046374.1, from coordinate 23,946,403 downwards.
CACTTATAGCAGATGGTTGAATGCCCTCCCCCTGAAAGCCTGCTATGGAAGATAGACGTGGCTCTAGAGTAGATTTGTAAAATTTCAGGGGGGAGAAAAAAATAAAGGTTGAACGGGTGAACCATGATATTGGAAAAATGAGAGCTTGGTACATGGAGAGAGAGAGAGAGAGAGAGCGCCGAGAGGACAAGAGTGGAGATAATATAAACGAGATGGAGGGAAAGAGTAGAAGTGAAAAGCCGGGTGACGAGCTTTAAGGAGTGAAGGCGGGCCAGAAATGGGAAGTAATTGATAGAAAGCTCAATAAGCGAGAGAAGAGATCCTCGCTTCCTCATTCTCGATCATTAAAACCATCTTCTGAACGCTCGCATGTTCTGGAAGGACTGAGAGGCTAATGTGGTCGCCTCTTTTGATGAAAGGCAACAAGGAGTTGCAACGAGGGCTTGTGTACGACGGTGTCGATGCTGATCTTGCTTGAAGGAGATGCACCTGCAGATATGTTTTGTGCCTTGGAAGTGAAAATTGCACAGCTGTTGTTCTGGGGTGCTAAAAGGGCGAATACAAAAGAGATGAGGCAAACAACACTCGGCGTTGGAAGAAGAGGGGATTTTAAATGATTGAGGAAGTCATAAATAAAACTCAGGGATGCCTTGAGGGGACGCACCGAGTGGGAGGCAGGAGACTGATGATTTTTGGGGTAGAAAGAAGCTATAGAGACAGGAAATGAAGTAGAAATTGAAAGGGAAGGTGTAAAATTGATATAGAAGGGGATAGGCGGATTGGTTGTAATGTGGATTCAGGGACACGTGTGTCAGTTGTGGATTGCCAGGCGAGCTATGAATAAGTGTCTCATATAGCTACAAGCAATAGAGTCCACCGCCCCAGAAAAGGTCACCGAGTATCCTCCACGCCTTCCTTCCAGGGTAATTCAATCACAAGTGGGAAAATCTCTAAGTTAAGCTCATAAGATGCTTTATAATAGCAGGTGTGAGCTCGGTCTCCAGTGACATTTAGGGGCTCAATTCTTAACCATTAAATGTTCAGCAAGACTGTGGTGGTCTGAAAAAAAAAAAACTAAGCAAGCCAGGATTGCGTGGACTCTGGCTTTACTAATAAATGCACAATGACACACTCCAATGTAAAATGAGGACCCGAAGACAAACAAACGAGTCAAATCTCAAAAGGAAGAAAGGGGGGAAAAAGGAAATTTTTAGCTGTTTGAAATGGTAAACTTAACTCAGCAGTATTTAGTGTATGAAATGCTTTTTTGTCCGTTAGTTCTTCACTGAATTAAGACTTGTTAGTCAGGCTATATGCTCAGGTAGCTGCTCATGTTTTGCCATCATTTTGAAACCATGTTACATAGATAAGGTCGATGGGTGGCCGTCCTTTAGTTTCCACACCGTGGCTCTCGGTTCTACCCATGAAAAAAAAATTCAGAAGCCTTCTCTTAAAAAAATCTTTTTAAATCAAATCTTTATACATTTTTCTCTTCTTTATGCTGTTAGCTCTTGGGCCGTTGTATTAGTTTGTCTTGAGAGGTGCTGCATAAATACTGTCTTACATAATGTACAGGAAAATGTGCAGTAGAGTGAAACTTGTTATAAAAAACACTCGTCATTGCACCACTTTCGCTGACATCTGATTTTTAATGAAGTTTGAAAGATAGACGAGGTGGTAAAAAAACTGTTGATGACCTTAATACCAGTAATTGGCCAGTGCCTAGTCTAAACTTTATAGTAGATTGAGAGAGTAATGTTGGTGGACTGCAAACATTGCTTAAGAGCATCTGCACTCCTAAGCACCAGCAGGATAAACAATAATGCACATCCCAGAGATGAAAAGTTGTATGACTCTGCTATTTTAGGCTGAAAACACAATGTCATTAACATCTGTCTGCTCTGTGATTAATTTGCTCTTTTCAAACAGATCTTACTATTAAATAATTCATGCAGGCATCAGCGCTGTGCCACTTATCATTCGACATTACTTATTTAGAATAGTAAAAAGGTTTTGAATAAACGGGATATAACTACTTTATCCAGCTTAAATTCACAGAGGTGCTTTCTTTGACCTCCACCAATGTGGTGGAAAGTATCTGTGCAATGTGGGAAGTGTGTGATGTAGCGTATTTTAATCTGTTAGGCTAGCTATCTGCTCATCATGCTTTACCTTTTGGGTTGTCTCAGTGTGTGTGGTTACATTTTTACCATGCTACACCTAAAATGGATATGCTAACTTTAGCATACTCATGCTAGCATCAATTAGCCAGCGTGAGCATACTTAGCAGACTTTAAAGGCATACTATGCAACATTTTTCAGTTAATTAATGTGCTCCATACCGTTTTGGATGATTAAATGAGTCATTTCAGGTCAAACAAAGGTTTTCTCGGCCGCCCTGGTGGTCTGTGGGGGAAATACCGCACTTGCAATTGCAGGAGCCCTCGGCCCGCACTCACAGGCTCAGAAGTCTCGTTCAAGACCGCGAGAGTCGGTCTTGCTTTACAGCGAGAACTCCATGTGTTTTTGCCCTGCCATTCACTATATGCACGCGCGAAAGCAACAACAAAGAACCGCGTGTTAACGTCAAATAAACATGCAAGTGCTTTATTATTATTATTATTATTATTTATTTTATTTTTTTTGAATGTTGGCGAGGCGGTAACGTGAGTTTGGCGAGGCGGCTGCCTCGCCAAGATAGCGCTGCGGGAAACCCTGATGTTCATACTTTCACTGTGTTAGTCATTGTTTGTATTGCCATTTTTTCGACTTTTCGTTGCGTTCGCCTGTCTGCTAAGCTCAAAACAGCCGCGCCTGGCTTGACGGAGAAACCAGAACAGCTGAGCATCTTTATGACAGTGCAATTTTACTTTCATCCTCTGGGGGGAGCCTCGCTAGAAAATCAACCCGGGTTGCATAGTATACCTTTAAAACTTGCACTATGCACTTTTAGTTTACTTTCCGAATTACAATTTGCACTATTGGATGTCAATGGAAACGCAGCTACTGTCTCAAACACTTTGAACATGTCTGGCTTTTTTCTGTTTATAAATCTGTCAGAGTAAATTTGATGTCCAGAGTGTATAAACCTAGCCCTGGCTGCTAAGGTAACCTCAGTATTTAATCTGAAACGACACACACTGTATGTGATGTAAAACTAATTACATTGACTGAAGGAAAGCTGACAGAGCACCATGCTGCATCACTGTGTTGTGGCGGAGTATTCTTCTACCAAAGGCAAGCATCAAGGTTTTCTTCTTGCATGTATATTCAGGTTAATGCACTGGATTTCAAAGGATTTGTTCTGTTGATGTGTGCATTTTAATGTTTGAAGACAGGCAAGGTGACGGTTTTTGAAGAGTTTAATGTAATTACTCACCTCTCATGGCTGGCTCCATTTAATCTGCTCCTTGTCACCTTTTTCTTTCAGCTCCCTAATTATATACTGGTATATTCTTTTTAAAAACGTGTTTTTAAGGTTGCTCTTTTATTAGAGCCATCGGATTTTAAAAAAAAGGTAGTATTTTGTACTAATCTTGTGGTATTAAACGCCTGTTTATCTCATTAAAGGATCAATATTGTAGTGCACTGTGGTTAACAAACCTTTGACAGACTGAACTCGATCCAGATTTATTTTTAACATGTTGCTGCGACATGACCCAGATCTAAATTAGTTTCCTGTGTTACTCTTAGGATTAAAAGGCAAAAATAAGTTTAAATAAGGAGATGGAATGGTCGTATTTTTCTCATGTGTTGCACATTGTTTGGAAATGGGTGTGCAACTTACCCGCACATTTAGCCGTACGTCAAAGGATGATGCTTGTGAGACGCCGAGGCTGGATGTCGGTTCCTGCGCTCAAAAGGATAATAGTTATAATTTTACCCTTCAAGTCTCTCTAAGAAGCGGATACACTTATCAGTGGTCAGAAACTACATCAGATTGGTCATTTATTTGTATATGTAGTGGCATACATTAATTAGAGGCCGCTTTTCTAGGGAGAAATGGAAGCAGAGAAACAAAAGATGAAGCATAGTTTAACATCAACAATACCACCATGGCATTTTAACAGCTCTCACCACAGATCTGTGTGGCAGTGCGGTGGTTGTGCTTTAAGTATTTCTGTACCTCTAATGATTAGAGCCCTTTTCCCTGCAGTAGCTCTTAAAACACTCCTGGACATAGATTTGGGACACTCCTGCTATCAAATACTCTCAACAGGCCCCAGGACATCATCTAAAGACTGCAGGACTCACTTGCAACAGGTCAGGTTTTTTGATTCAGTAAGAGAGAAAAATGGGATACAAGGCAGCGTTTCGAGGCCAAAACCACAGCTGACCAAAAGGACTTGGGGTTGGGAATTTAACCAAAGTCAGTTTCCTTTATTGTGCACACCGCCATGGCCAAAGAAAGCCAATTCTGAAGAGAGACATGCAGCCACATCCTAATGATCAACATGCCATTAGAAATAGTCAGAACTGGGGTGCTGAAGGGCACAGTGTGTATAGCAGGTGCCAAATGCAACAGCTAAAAGTCCTTCGTTTGACTTTTGGCCACGGCCATGTGCTGATATACTAGAAGCTGGGCTCCCACTTTGCTGCTTCAGCCCTCGGATTACTCGTCATAAATGGTGTAACCATTAATTCAGCTCTCTACTAGGAAAACCTAACCAAACCTGTCTTTTGATTCAGTTTGGGTTCATAGGCTTGGCGTCTGTCGCTGACGAATGATCCAAAGCACACCAGCAAGTCCACCTCTGGATGGCTAAAAAAAATATATATATATAGATATATTTTGGATTAGGTAGGTTTGTCAGACTACTTAAAGGAGCAATAAGCAAAGTTTCAATATTTTAGATAGAAATAACTAAAAAATGATGTGAAGAACTAAATGTAATATTTCAGATGGACTACACTGCAGCTCTCTGCGTTGTTTGCAAAGCCGGGCCGGCCTGTGCTGTGAGCAGCTGCCACTCAGGCTTAGCTCCTCCCAGCCCTAAAATACCACCGTCAGAGCAGCGCCGTGTTGGAGCAACATGCCGGAAAACACCTCACTGTTCTCATGCTATCAGCATTAGAAATTTATGAGTTACTAATTCGCTTGAAATGTTCCTACGAATGTTAAACCTTTACAAATATGCGTGTAGAGGCGACGCTTGAGAAGGGAAAAGACGGGCCGGGGTTTTGTTTTGGTCTACAGACAGACCTCAAGAATCACCTAGTGGTGAAATATATCTTATTGAGATGCTGTGCCGTTGCCTTAAACAAGAACTGTGGTCCAAAATGCCTCCACAGCGACATAAAACACTTATTACAAGGTATCGCAAAGAGTTGATGGCAGTTGTTGCTCCCTAGGACGGCCTATCAGTAGTTAAGTTTGCAGGCGAAATACTTTGTCACAAAGGGCCAGGTTGGTCTGGATTGGCTTATTTCCTCCTTGAGTAAATTAAATTTTACTTTGAAAACTTTTCCTGCTCAGTTTGTCTTTGTGTAGTAATAATTTGAGTGCGAGGGGAAATCAAACATTGAAGAAATCTTGGAGGATGCAAATACTTTTCCACGGCATCATTACTGGGCGTTTGTCTCGCTTCAAGCACATTTTCTTATGCTTGTTAAAGACAACACCAGCTGTGCTAAGTGTAATGCACTGAAATACATCAGAATTAGACATTATATTGCTTGTTTTGACAAAATAGTCAGAGAAAATTCCTCCATTAATGACTTGCTTTGAAACAGTTTCGTTTGAAGTGTCCCTGAAATAGCCGTTTCCACAGCTTTAATTTATTGCGTGTCTGGTGCCAAAAACCTTTTAATCTGGGCTTTAAGTTGCTTTAATATGAAAACACCTACAGATAATGGATCCTATGTGTTGTGAAAGCTACAATTACAAGTAAACAATTTTTTTCCCCCACTGCTCCGCCTGTCTCGCGTGACTTTCCTAACATCTCTCCTAACCTACAACCACTTCCCAAGCTTTGATACAGCCTCGCAGGTAGACTTTAACCATTAAAATGGCACTTATATGCTCGTCTCCCTGCCTCTCTGCGTGTCATTCTGTCTCTTCCTCCTTATTACTCTTTACCTCTCTGTAGCTCTCCTGCTCCATCTGCTCTTCTCCTCCTCTAATTGGTACAATATCAGTCGGAGCTCAGACACCGCCGTCAGTTCGTGTCTGTCTTTTCTTCCTCTGCCGATGCACAGCTTGCAGGGAATCTGTTTTCGTCTTGGAGCCTTTTTCCCCCTCTATACATTCACTTAAAACACGTGGCGCGTGTTGCTATATTAGCAGAGAATCTGACAAAGGAGGAAAGTGAAACTTGGTAGCAGCAGGAGAGGCGGTTTGGTGAAAGTCGACGGGATCAGGAGGCCTGGGGAAGGAAGGAAAACGGTTCTGAAGACGTTTAGAGCATCTTGTTCCCGGGCTGCTGAATTTATTTTGGCTGCAAACGCTTCATTTTATCCAGCTCTAAAGTCTTAAGCAGAATTATAAGACCTGGAAACCTTACGATTCTGGTAAAAGTAAGTTTGAAGGTTTTAAGGATAAATTTTCTTCTTACTGGATTCTGAAACTATTGACATCTAACCTAATGTGCAGTTTAAAAAAGTAGCATAACAAAATGTACAAGTCCATTCTTGAACGCTTCCTGATGAGTTTTGAGTAAAAACAACACTGATGTGCTGCTGATCAAGTGAGCTTAATTAATTAAAAGCAGTAGTTTTAGCATTTTGGGACTCTGGAGGGTACAGTTGTTAAAATATACATCAGCAATAACTTTACACCTGTTGCTACCTGTCAGTCCAGGTAGGTTTTTGAGGCCTTTTTTCCAAAGTATTTGAAATCCATGATGCCGCAGTGAGAGTTTATTTATAAATAGGGAAATTTTTAAGCTGGCAGCCAGTCTTCCCAGTAGGGGTAACACAACCCCAAGGTTCGAACATGCAATGCTCAGGAAATTGCCAAAAAACAAAAACAAAGCTCCTTCTCAGACTCCGGGGGCCTCAGTTGACTTGTTGAAGGTTTTAAATGCAACAAAATGAGAAAAAAAAAAGGTTGGAAATGTGACTTTTTTGTCTTTAGAAAATGGCTGCATGAACCACAACACCTTTCTGATCAGTGTCCTTGGGAGAGATGAGACAAAAGTGGATCTGTTTGGCAAAAACTGTCGAGCGCAATGGGGGGAGAGGTTGTGTGCCTTTGCAGAGGCAGGACTGACTCTCAGGAATAATTTACCACTGCAGATAAACAAAGGTTTTATACATACACATTCATCTATTTTACTCCCTTTTCTTTTTGTATTACATTTTTTGTGATGTTTTTTTGACTTATTTCACCTTGTTAAACAATTTGAAAGGAATTTTAGAAATAAATTGATGTTATATTATGGGTTAGGGTTGCACGATATCGTGGAGGCAAAGAAAATAGTGAACCAGCTTTTTCCTGATTTCTCTCTTCGTCACTACTACCACTATTTCAGCTTTAGCATCTCAGCTTCTAAGCATATGCATTAACTTATCAGCATCAAGGGCAGAAAAAGCCTGATACATTAGCATGCAAAGTTTGCAAGCATGGCACTTGAAATGTGTATAAAAAATATCAATGCAATCATTTGTTGCGATAATGCAGGTATTTATAATGTGATGAATGCTGTAATTGCGTACATTGTCCAGGTCTGTGAGCCACAGTACCTGCGAGTTTATCCACAAAAACACAAATTATAGCTTTGGAAGTGCAGAGAGGAGTATGTGTGGTTTCATTAGGCTCTTCTTTGTTGCAATATATCTTATATCCATGTAATAATGCAACCAAATAAAACGGAGGGGCATAAACATTATCTGTGATCTGTAACCTAATGGTTAAATATGTAATTATAGTGTTTTTAATCACATTTCAACTCAGGTCAAGTAGAAGCTAGTCACAGGTATTGCCTCATGTGATGGCTAAATTAATGTCAATTCCCAAAAAGTCACTTTAAATGGCCGTCATTTGGGACCAATCTGGACCGAGGTGTCCATGCCTGCAGTGAGTTCAGGTGTCACTTTTAAATTGTGAAGCTGTGATTTGAAGGACTATTAATTTATAGAAATTCTCGTGCCATTAGCATGAACAGTGGGAGAATATTGACATTTTAAACCTAAAACAATGCTCAAAAAGGTGAAGAAAAATATCTCCCAAATCCACTCTGGTCTCATTTATTTCTTCTGAGGCCTTCCTCTTCTCATAAACTTGTACACCGTTTGCTTCTTACGACTCTGCCATGTTCAAAGTATACGGTGAGAGCAGCAGAGCTACAATTGATGGCTAATACCAAAGCTAACGGCTAAGCTAACCAAATACATAAACGCTAAAAGTGTCCATGTGCAGCTAGCAAGTGGAAATTAACGAGGAACGGGCACGCACACTGGCGTTACGTGAGCGCGTCACAATGATTGGCATGTGGGACGACCAATAGATAAGGTGATACCCCCAGAACCTGATGGACAGAGGGTGAGAGCAGGAGCAAAACTTTGACCAATGCAAAGTTTTGTATTTGTACAGGCCTGCAGGTCCCACAGAGATCCGTTTTTTAACCTCTTTTGGCTTTTCTGGATGCATAATGTATTGACTAATTTCAGGATGGGAGGACCATTTGACCCAGTATAACAGTGTTTCTGAACAAATTTACCAACTATAGCTGATAGAGTTAAGTTAAATAACCCCTTTATTCTGGAAAGAAAACCAACACAAACACAAGTTTAGACTCTTCCATTAGAAAGAGGGCAGAAGAACCAGGAGCATGAGACTTGTTCTTTCACAAGCTTGAGTTCGACTGCCCCGGGCTGCCTCTGTCCCCTTGTCTTTATTGTCACACATCACATGGGTGTTCAGGAGGATTTAATCAGTTTTGAGTTTACAACATGGGGGGGAAACAAAGAAGGGAGCAAGTTTCATTGTGAGTGATGATCAAATTACCAGCTTCATGCGCAGTTGGATAAAGGAGACATTCCTTATCTGGGAAAACCATTTTATCAAAGGTTTAAAAACAGAACCTTCCTGAAAGCAAACTCTTAAAACAAACCGAATGCCTGTAGCTTGATATAAAGGAAATGATTACATTCACATTTCTTTAACAATAGCTTTAATTAAGCACAAGATGTATACCTTATTAGCTAGCTTGCTGCTTAAAGATTGTTGGGAAGCTCAGTTTTTACTCATTATAAATAACAATATAGCTATTTTCTCCCACAATAGTTTTTCCCTTTTTAACTTCTGGAAATTCTTTTCACATAATAGCGAATGGTGAAAAAAAGTTTTGCCATTTTCCACTCGTAGGCCAGTATTTTGATGATATGGGTGTCAATCTTCCACCTTTTTCTTTTTGTTCAGATTTATCATTTCACTCTGCTGACACTCTCACCCAGTCCACTGAAATCCACCCAGAATCCACAGCTGTTATATATTTGGCTCTTGCTTTTTAAAGACTGCAGTAGCAGTGAGGGATTTGTAGTGTGTACCCTGTGATGGAGCAACATTTTTTGCTCATTGGAAGTCAGTGAAATATACTGTAGGCCTGTGCTGCAGAGGGACCGAGGAGTTTGATTGATATATTGGAAGCATTCAGGGAACGGATGGGGGCTTGTAGACTGCCATGCAGGAAACGGGAAGGAAATGTAGAGAATGTGCTGTAAACGGTGAACCACGGGCAAGAGAGGGGATGTTTATGGCTGGGAAAACTGCTGCCATGTGGAGAGATTATTAGGCGGCTTGAATGCTAAGCTACAAAGTTCGTATTTACTGGTTAGAGGCAGCCATCGAAACAAAGCGAGACATGACAAAGATCCGAGCTCCGGTGAGTCTGAGTGCTCGACTGCGTAGAGCCATATCAGTATGTGTGCCAAACCACCACACCACTTAAATTATTTGTGCCTCTGACTCTCTGGAGTCTATGAAGAAAGAGGTAAGACAGAAGCAATGACATGTTGGGAGTGTAAGAGAAGAAAAGTGTGATTTTTCTTGTTTGACAGTGCCCAGGGCTGAAAGAAGCCATCACCTTGACTTGAATTATTAACGCGGTACTTGACTTTCCCTTCAGTTCTGTCTGTACAGTAGCTCTTCTATTTCTGGCTGAGGGATCTTTAGCAGCGCTGCCTCACAGCGAGTCTAAGGAAAAAATTAAAGTATTGTGGATTCACTGTGGCACCATTTTCGTGTTTGTATGCCCCACAGCATCCACACGTTGATAAATATATATATTCACACACGCATGCAGATATGAGCCCCCTGTTCGTTATTAGCATTGTGGAAATGCTACAACATTGTCTTTCATAAGCACAAACATCTAATTGAGAGAACATTAATAAAATTCTCCTGTGATCCATTGGGGGATACTTTCTGCTCATTTTTTGTAATGCTTTCCTGTAAAACAAATCCCATCTGTGTGGTTCCAGTAAGCAAGTATCCACTGTTTATTGTTGTGAATTCTTGTCTAACTTCATATCCCATTTATATGTTTGCTCAGCCAAGTGCAACAGCCAAACATCTGTCTTGCTGCACATTTCATTAGCCTCCTGACATGAGCACAACAGCACTGTCTTCACTTTAAGGATTCTCTCAAACAATGTTGGCCCTCGTCTTGGTGGATCCTGCCGTTTTGCTCGCTGAATATAAATGTTTATTTTTGTTGCAAAGGCGTGTTTTTATTGCTGCTCGTCTCTGGGTTTGTTAGTTTGCATACTCATAAAGTGCAGTTGTTGTGAATCGGTTGCTTTCTTTGCAGATACGAGCTGTATATGTTTAATATCAGGTCTTTTAGGGTGTTTGTTTGTTGAAGATGCATCAAATTAATTAGAATATCAGCACAAACTAAAACAATTCAAAAGGTAAAAGTTGTATCGATTTATTCCACTCCATGATTTGGATTTTATTTCTGATAACTTTATGGATTAAAGCTTGAATTAAAAAACAAAATTCATATTTTTGCAAAAGTGAACACTATAACCAAGACATTATTTTTTATTTTTGATAAAGGGGATTTTGAAGTAGAAAGGTTACGTTCTCGTCCAAACAATCATGGGGGAGATTGCTGGTTTGAGTTTTCCATCAGATCCATAAAGGGGATAAGTCATGAACGAAGCTGTCTCTTCAGACGGCTGTATCCAACCGTATTTATGTAAGGTTTAGTGGAAGGAAAAAATGTGTAGGGCTGGGCGATATGGCCTAAAATCAATATTGTGATATATTGGGCAGTTCACCTCGATAGCGATACATTGACATTAAAATTGACTTAATAGCTGCTCCTCTCCCTCCTCCAACGTGTCTACTGTAGCCGCAGCTTCAACATTTTAAATTTCCTTTATTTTGCTCAACATCCTCGTCTCCTTCGCTTCTTGTTTCACGCTGGATGTGGTGGAGTCACGTGAATACAGACTGCACACACAGGGACAAGAGCATAGTCTACCTTTACCTATAAAAATTAATTACATGGACAAAATGACGTCTGTTACTGTCTGTAAATTTTCGGTTCATCACCCAGGCCTAAAAAGGTGCACAAGCAAAGAGCCACATTGCTCATACTCATCCAGGAAATGGACTGCAGCTGGCAACTCTTCATCCAGGGACGGCATACAGGTTCCTTTTTATTCCTATGCTAAGCGTACTACAAACCACCAGACAATAACTGCGTCTCAATTCGCAGGCTGCGTCCTTCGAAGGACGCATTTTAAGGCCAGTGACGTCACAACGATGCGTGGAGGCTGTCCCATTTGGCAAAAATTCTGAGGATGCTTAAAATGCAGCCTTCAAATGCGTCCTCCTTTTCCCCGAATTCTGAGGATGCACCGCTACCATCCTTAGTGGCCTCGCCTGCCATAAGATTTCCCGAGGTGCTTTGCGCACTTTTTTAATGATAGTGAAAGTAGTGATTTAAGTCAGTTATTTACAGGGTTTGTACACATTTAACTCTTCAATTCAAATTACTAAAGTTACAAACATAAGCTTATATCAAGTCTTACAAATAAATGGAAAATTGTATATTTAAACATATTCGTCAATCTGCTGACAAGCGTTTGTTTAATAACTGGTATATTATCAGTAGCAGGCCCCTGGGTGAAAATAATAGCAGGTAAATGTTACCTCTCCACTGCGCTCTCCCAGCCTGAGAAAAATTTGTCGCCGGTTTTACTGCCGCCGAAGCCGTCTAAACCGACTCTCCTCCTCCAATAACAAGTAAATAAAAAAAATAAAATAAAAATTTCCATATCCATTTTATTGTCGTCTGGCGCTGTTTTTCCCGGGCTTGGGGTAGACGTGATGACGTCGAGTCGCAACCAGGAAGTGCTCCAAAGGCTAGACCGTCCCATTTACCAATGGTTGAGGATCCTCCGAAGGCTGGGTCCTCCTAAGGCTGTGTAGGCTGGGTCCTTCGAAGGACGCAGTCTGCGAATTGAGACGCAGCTATAGAAATAAAACACAGTTGTTTCCAATATCTAAGCCTCTTACTTTCTTCTAAGAGTGATTTCTCTCCAGGAATTGTTGACAATTTGATCACTGTGATCTTCTTGCATCATAAAGATGTCTATATTTATGAACCTTTGCCAGAAGGAGCTCTTGTTTGTCTGCCATGGTTTTGAACATGGGAATGTCCGTGTAGTTATTTCCCTTGGTGTGCAGAGCAGAAACTTTTGGCGGCACGGAGGGGTGTGGTAGCCAAAATTACGTAATATGACCTCGCAGATGTGTAGAGCATAAACCAGGCTTAGACCACACAGTTTCCTTGGCTAAAAAGGAAAAGTACTTGACTGTTGCTCAGCGGTTCACTTCTCATGTTTAAGTAATTTAGCTTTTCATTTGGACATAAAAGCTAATTTGTTAAATCAAAATCACTCTGTGGAGCTAGTTCCCCACTGCAGGTATGAATCTGCCTTATAACAACTCTAAGGAGCTGACACATCCCCTTTGAAAGTTAAACATAGTTGAGCAGCAGCTCCTTGCTGCTTTCAGAAAACCCAGAATTGCCTTAAAGCTAATTAACGACGATTCCAGTCGTTTCTGAAGCGCCAGATAAAAGTATTTGTCAAACACCTCATTGGCCATCTCAACCCTTTCTTCCGACACTCGCCTGTGGAGCTGGCAAACACGTTTGAAGGGTAAACGGTGAATGAGCCAAAGAGCTGCATCAGTTTCACTGTAAGCAAAGTTTAATGTTGTCCTCCCTTTCACCCCCCTGGGGATGTTGCAGTTTGGCGTTGAAAAGACACAGGAGCAGAAATCCTGGTCTGCAGTCGGGGCCACTCTGTCTCTCTAACACTGCAGTCAGCTCTAACAGCTGCTTTGGTCCGGTGTTTCTGTTTAGCCTGCAGTGTTAAAGGGCCGGGCAGAGGGCAGTCTGCTTTATGGCCTGCTAACGCCAGGCACACACCTAATGAGGAGAGAGGACAGGTAAGCAGTGGATAGTAAAGACAAGTGTGAAGGTAAAGGACACTGAGCCTGAGATACAGATGGTAATTAGACTGGTAATATTACCATTTTAAAAGTGTTTTATATTTGCATTTGAAGAACGAAAATCTGGGGTTTATGTAATGCTTTACGTCTATTATATATATATATATATATATATATATATATATATATATATATATATATATATATATATATATATATATATATATATATATATATATATATATATATATATATATATAGTCCTGTATTTCCTGTCTCGTTATGATTGCTGAGAATCTTCCTCCTGTTGGTAAAATTAAAATTAATTTCTACTTTATCAGTTTTATTTCACCTGCTAGTGAAAACGTCTCCTTCATACCACCTGTATAGGCTGTTGCGACAGTTTGTAATTGTTTGGGGGGGGAATTAAAAACCTGTCATTCTATTTGTGTAAGCACTTATGTTTTGTTTGGAAACCCAAATCCAGACGCCGAGTTCTCTCACCTTCACAAAGCGGCAGATTAAAATTAAACTGCAATTGTTCGTGTTTAACAATGCAAACCTGAAATGAGTGACAAGAGCAAACATTGCCACTGCTTCTGTTTGCATTTTAGTTGTAACCTGAAAAGCTCACAGCTCCTCAGCATACAGCGTTGTACGTGTAATTTGGAGGCGTGGGTGTTTCTTCCTAGTCGGGTTCGGTGCATGCCAAGCTCTGTGCCAAGGGCGTATTTTTATTGGCATGTCTCGGTGTGGGTAGAGTGGGTTGTTTCTGTCAGCTGCCCAGTGAGATCCTTTTTGTCGCCGTGTCACAGCTTTTGCAGAGCAGTCACTGAGCTGCAAGTTTTACCCTAAGAAAGAAAATAGGATGATGGAACAGAGGGTTAAAAAAAACATCAATTTAATTTGAAGTCTTTCCAGTTAATTTTGAGTCCATGTGAGAGAGTTGGAGGATGTTTAATAGAAAACAGAGCTCATAACAAACGCTGCTCATCATAATGCTCGGCAGCTCCTATAGTGTGAAGATATTTCCAGCATATCATCAGCGTGGCACAACATTGTTATAATTACAATTTCTACTCGTCTTTCGCTCTCAGCCCTCCAGGGCCTCCATATGTCGAAGTGTTGGGCACTCCTCATTTCTCTGCTTCATCTCTGCTCTCATGCCAAGTGGCGTGATGCAGCTACTTTTTCACCCCTTCCTGTTCCTCGGTCCTCTCCTGCAATTTATTTATTTATTTTTTTGCCTTTTGCTAATTTCCCTGCTCATATTTCTGGCAGCCGTTGTCCTCTAAATGGAGTTTGATTACAAGAGATGTGATGTTTGCATTCCTGCAGTGCACACATTACAGTCCCCTCAAGAAGTTAACACTATCTGAGCAGTGTTGGGACAAACTCGACGCATTATTACATGGAAATTAGCCACACGTTTCCAAAATGTTACTTTTTTGGGATTGGCAGATACATTTCTTTATTTTACTTGCATTTAAAGATCTTTTTACTATAGTATAAAACAGTTTGTATAAGTGAAGTGGAACTAATGGAGCACCAGACTGGCGTGACAGGGTACCATCATTTTTACTATATATGCCAGAAGTCGGCCCCAACAGGAAGTTAAAGAAGTTGTATTAAATCAACTGAGCTCAGTTGGGGTTAGCCTTCTAGGGAGGGGATAAACTGCAGGTATTAGGTTTAGGCATCAAATCCACTAGTTTAGCTTTTCTTACCTGTCAGTCTCTGCACATCAATATGAAGAAGAAGAAACGTCTAAAACTTCACTTATGAGCTTCTGGCATTTGTATTGTGTAAAAAAATAAATAAATAAAAAATAGTGGTGCCTCTAAACCAAATTGTACGAATTGTGTAAGGTTTAGTCTGATGTGACTGGTCAGGTCTAGAAGCATCACTATCTACCTTTTAAATCAGGCTTGCCCTGTTTGGACACAGCAGGTCATACGTCAGACAAGTCTGCAGCTGCAGCAGCCAATACAGTCTCTCAGCCACGTCAGTTGTCTAGCTAATTTATTACCTAATCTAAATTACAGTTGCTGCACATTCTATCTTTATAGCGCAGGTCCCAAAGCCTGGATAACACTTGTGTGGGATCAAGAAAGACACCCCGAATAAATCAAGGCCGACGCAAAAATACTTTGGCAACCCCTGCAGCGAGCAGCATAAAGAACATTTTCAAAACTAGATGAGACATTTTTAATGGCAATTGCTGTTTTTTTTTTTAAAAGGCCCCAGTCCAGACGATCTCTGAAATACCAACAAAAACACCTAAATACAAATGCTATGGTGTAGGGGAGAGATACTGTCAACATTAATGGCTTAGTTTTTACTGGAAGGATTTCCTAAGATGGGCTAAAATTCTCCTAAAACAATTATGCATTTTTTTTTTTACACTTTCTATTCAATCATTAACTTGTGTTAAACGTTTCATGGGGGGAGCCAGAAACATGTAGGAAATTCTATAAGGATGCAGAGATGCTACCCTATAATTCCTAAGACCCTTAGTATGTGAAATCTTAATATGAACCACAAAAAGATCCTTTTTTAGAATATCCCCTTTGAGCTCTTTTAAAACAACTTTTCTCCACAGAACCTTTGTTTAGGCATTGAAAAGAGATGCCAGCCCAGCAGAAAATGTCAATCTTACAAAATACACTCGTTTGCATGCAAAGTGCCCAGCTGTGTGAAGCAGAGACCCCAGTAAGAAAAAAATCACAGATGATTTATGACCAAATCTCTGAAACTTCTTACTCAGAGTAATATATGAATATTTTACACAGATGTTTCAGATATCGGAAGTGGGAATATATTTGATCTCTTTAAAACTGTGACAAATGTGCAGAAATGCTACGTTGTTTTGTTCGGATTACGCTCAGTTGAAGTCACTGGGTCACCTAAACAGGACGCGTCAGTCTCATAGATGGTTAGATATAGGCACATAGAATGTCAGAAATGAGAGGTTATCGATATAGTTTATCTACGATTTATATGTATATGTGTGTACATTCAGTTTGTGTGTGTATATAAGTCGTGTCTGAGTGACACTGCAATCAATTTCTGCCATGTTGTCTTGTCTGACAGGTCTTTAGGAGTGGCGAAGGCATGGGTATCCGTCTGGACAGCGCTTCAGCCTTCCAGGGCGCCATCATCTCGCCTCACTATGACTCGCTGCTCGTGAAAGTGATCGCCAGCGGAAAGGACCTGAACACGGCCGCCTCCAAGATGAGCCGAGCCCTGGCGGAGTTCAGAGTGCGAGGGGTCAAGGTAGGAAAGTCGACTCCGTGTTTTTGCTCGTTGATGCACTGGCAGCTGTGCTGTGTGGGGTTTTGCGCTTTTATCTGCATGTTGTCGACTCTTAAGGGAATGCCGGGTAGTTATGGTAGGCCTTTTATGGAGGTATAGAGGATTTTGATACTTAATGGTATGACATTGGTCGGTTGTTTCCTGCTTGTCTGTAAAGGTAAAACTACATTATTTTGTGTTGCATTCTGAGCAGAGGGAACACTAGATATGTATCGCTAGCTTATCTAACATACTTTTTGAAAAGGGTCTCGTTAAAAGGATTTTAAGAGACCCTAACCCTACCCCCATGAAGCTACCCAGACTTGTTTTGTCCCGTTTCATTGTAGTTTTCTTCCTTTTGACATCATGGGGTTATAATATTCATTGCTGGGATGTTAGGTGTAGCTGGTTTGAGATCCTCACATTGTGAAAATCACCATTCCCTTGTCCCATCTACACCTGAGGACAAAAATTGTCTTCAAGATGGCGATGTGCATTTTTGGGCAAGGTAGACGGGTTGTTTGAAAGAGGACTGAAAAAAAAAAGTTATGTTAAACATGAAAAAACAAACACGGAACAGAGGAGCCCTTATGTTTCATCTTTTTTAAGCTTTGAGTAATCTCCCCAGAGGGTTTTGCAGCCATTTAGACGTTGAGACTGACATGCTGGCATTGTTGGGGACATGTTTGTATCGTCTAGTAACGACTCAAACATAAAACCGTACAGACCGTTTGGGCCACCTCTTCATGTTAAGCTTACGACCCTCTGAGTGATCTTAATGGGCCATTTATGCGCCCTTAAGGCATGTAAACAGGACCGCTTTTCACTGTCTCTGCCCTCTTATATTAAAATATGGCTGCACAAGATTTTTGCTACTATATCGCCATCACCGTATCAGTGAAATATTCATATCGTAAAGGCCTGTTAGGAGTGCAGTAATTGTCAGGTGACATATCCCAAGTATTATAATATCATGCCCAATGGATCTCAATATTAAACGCCGATATCTCCAACGAAAGATTTTCTTACGCTATTGTGTAGCCCTGCTTTCAAAGCGTTACATTTTGCAGGGTTGTTGGGCCGTTTAGCCGCTAGAGGGCGGTACTGAGCTAGCTTCCAAATTTAGAGGAACGTTTCAGACGAGTAAATGTGGCAAAGTTACGTACATTCTCAGAGACATAAAAGGTGCTTTAATTACTTTGTGGAACCTGGATGGAGAAGTCGAACCGTTTTTGACGTCGTCATCGTCTTCTTTTTTCCTTTTGCTGATCATACGACAGCTTTACTGCGCCACATTGGCCCCCATGATTACTCGTGGTATGGTAGGGTGTTTCTCCTTTTGATGCAAATCTGCAGGCTCCCAGCTGACAGACTGAAATTTGCATGAAATGAACACAGAGGACTGACAAAAGGCTCTGTCCGTATGCATCTGAATATTTAACATTAAGCATAAAAAGGCCTTTTTGTGATTTATAAGCCAGATTCTCAGGTTCAGTCCATGTTTAGATCTCAAGCAGCCTTTTAAAGGAGTCGAACCGTCCAGAAATGGAAGTAAGATGTCTTCAATTTAACCACTTAGGATGTTAAATGCTTCTCATTTCTAATGAGGTCTTTACTAAAAGCTTATAGTCATTCACAAAATGCTTTAAAAAATATTACATTTTCAAGTTGGCACATTTATTTAAAAGTAGATTTTTTTTTCCCCTGTGTTTACTATGAGTTGGTTACCTCTTTGTTGTTGGTCCTCTTGCGGTGCTGTGCGCCATCAAAGCACTGTTAGCAAATACTCTGCTTGCAGAGATCTGAGGTCTGAGATCCGTGAATTTGGTTTTCTTTGTAGCAAACAAGGAAGCTCCAACAATCTCTTCCTTTGCCAGCCTGTGTTATAACTGTAAATGAACCTTTACGTAATAGGTTGGACTAAAATAGAGCCCTATAAAAACCCTTAAGCGACTCGTTTGATGGTCGACATCCAGCTGTTCTCCTCCGGGGGGAATAACATTTGACATTTTCGCTGTTTATCATCCTCTGTACAGTCCGTGTCCATGCACCTGCATGTCTATCATCATATCTGTATTTGCACACGCTGTGAACCTTTTGTCTGAGTGTGCAGAATGAGCAAGGAATGTGTGCGGCGAGGTAAAAATGTCATGCCGAGCCAGGGAGAACAGGGGGTGATGGACAGGAAAGAGACAGGACGACATGAAGCAGGAGGGCAAAGATGGACGGATAGAGGAGCAACAGGGGGAAGTTACCGAAAGGGCGAGCAAGATGGAGAGAGTGCTAGATAAAATGCTAAGGCTGACTCATGCTAAGAGCCCTGTGTAGCCCTGTGTTTGGCATTTTATATGGGAATTTGGTGACTATTACTGCAGAAACCTTGGTAAATCATGCTTTGTGCAATTGCAGCCTGAAATAATTAGATATTTTCCCAAAATTGGTGAATAAAAGAGATTTTTATCTCCTGCCCGATGGCTGAGCTTGAGCCGCCGTTTCAGCCTTTCTGACCCAAATGTAAACAGATTTGTTCAGAACTTAGAAGTTTTGAGCTGTTTTTTTCCCCCCAGTATTTTATCCACATTTCAGGGGACCTGGGTTTGGCCCAGCTTTTTATTTTTTTTTAGGCTATTTTAATCCGTGCTGTCTGGGCGTCATCCTCAGGTTAACTGGCTTCTTCCTTTGCAGAGACCCGTACAGCTGCTCCTGCCTACCCAGGAGTCCACAGGCGGTTAAAGGCTCTACTTTATTTCTAGCAACATCACCTTGTAGTAGTTCCTTTGTTTGTTCCAACCAAGACTGCTAAAGAGAAAATATAAAAGCCCAACATGGGATTTAACTGAAAAAGGAGTTAAATAATTTAATTAAAAGATGTTTTTAGGATTGGCTCCAAATATTCGAAAATACAGCTTGAAAGTTCAAAGTTGCGTCAATGTTTATCACAATCATCTTCACTAATGAGAAAGACGTTGGTGTCTTGGGACTTTCCCAGAAATAGGAAAAGTTTCCAGGTAATTCAGACCTCATTTTGTCTTTGCTCAGCAATGCTACAGTTTTCCGTCTGTTTTGGTGAAGATGCTGTAAGGACGCAATGGTTGGTCGTTGCAGATAGTAACGTTGTTTTTATTTTATGTTTTTAATTGTAGCAGGATGGAGCTAAATGTTTCGTCAGTGCAACACTTTAGGTGGGGATATGATGGCACACATGCATCCTGGGTTAATACAGGCCTTGTTTTTTGGGGCCGGGGTGGAGTACAGAAGTCCAAAGAAGCAAAGGCCAAAAAATAAGTAAAACCTTCTGCTTGCAAGGAAGGATAAAGCTTGCATAAGACATGACATGGTTCTCATAACTTGACTTTAACATCAGAAACCTTTTAAAAATCTCTCCCTTTTTGCCCTGTAGCTGTGCCCTATTAGCCTCGTGAGACCATCCTGATCTCGCGAGCTTTCAAGGTTTCACTCGCAGATCAGTCTGGATACTCTCCGTTAAAGAAAATTTGGAGCCGTTCACCAAACGAACGTCCAATCAGCGTTGGCTTTGAGGCGGGTTGAGGTGTGACGCAACGGGAAGCGCGTCAGTTCAGTCTAAAGAACATGGCGGTTTCAGCCGATGAAACTAGCGTTAGCGTGGCTATCGAGCAAGTTTTATCGGAATTACAGAGTATTTCTTTGCTGAGCTAACGAGCCTTTACCTGCAGCAGCAAGAGTAGCTTGGCTTGTGGTTGTGTTTTCGTCGTCGCTCTGTTACGAGCGACGACGAATCTGATTGGTTTATTTGGCCCGTCTATCACCAACATAGGCCAATCAGCTAACCAGTATTTTCGCCCCTTCCCAAAATTACTTCAACGGAAGGTTTCCAGATGGATATGCGGAGCAAATCTATCTGGCGGAGTCAGGTAAGTGCCCTATAGGCCATGTTACTAAAATTAGTTTAAAGGGTAGCTAACCCCCAAATCAACTTAACATGCTTGTTTAAACACAAGGCAAATGTTTTTGATTGCATAGGTGGTGTATCTACCTGTTTTAACTTGTTAGATATAGATAAATGATCCATAAAGGACCTAAATGAACCCTTTTGGCTTTCCATAAATACACTTGTTCCTAACTCCTCCCTAAAATTGTTGAAAACCTGAATGTATTTCGTATGTTTTCATACTGCTGATGTGTTTTTAAAGAAAAAAAAACCAAGCAGGTGGATCCTTAAAGCTATTTTGTTGTCATATTTTTGCATTGGTTTGGTGTGGAGTGCTTTAGATGCATCTTCATTTAGTCGTTTTCTCACAAAGCCTTTGACCTGAGAACCTCTTCGCTATCCATGTTGTGCACTTTTTTTATATATATATTGGTCTGAATGCCTTGAAACCTTAAACGTAGCGCTTCTGCTTGACAGCATCACCAGCCATTCCCACATTGCTTTGGTGTGGAGTGCTTTAGGGGATTTCTATCAACTTATTTTGTCAAAAAGCAATGAAAACATCCTCGTCTGGGTGAGAGTGGTTGTTGTCGGTGTCTTATATTTGACTGCAACCTCCGTGCTGTCATATCTGTACCATGAAGGTTCAATAGGAGTACAGTACATGTAATCTCTTGTTTAATTATTATTGCCATTTCTATCTTTTTGCTGCTTCTACTGTAATCTTATTTACGATTTTATGCCTTAGTTATCTCATAGTTTAGTTTTCAAAGCATCAGTCTATCTGTTCAAACGTAACATTAACCATCTATAAAACTCCTAATTTGCCCTCCTAAAGCTGATTTATGACTCGAAACAGCTGCATTAATTCTATAATCCAAGCTCTGAGGACACGTTAATTTACATCCCAATTAAACCCAAACATAAATCTCCAACCCTTGAGTGCAAATAAATCAGCTGTGCACTTGCTTAATGAATCACAGCTTCCCTTGTTTTTTCTTTTTCTTCAGGTTTTACTCAAATAAAGGTGGGGAAAACTGAGCAGTAAACTTTTGATGTATAAATCTTTGGGAACAGAGGTAAAACAAAACAAAAGCCTCGACTGTGGGTGTTAAGAATTGTTTCAAACTGCGGTGCAAAACATCTTTATAGATTGTTAGAGAAAAGTTTCTCCATCCCTTTTGAAATGGTTGATAAAACATGTTTTAGCTTGAACCATGTTTTGAAATTGAAGAATGGACTGAGCTAAATTAAAGGAAGTTCAGAAATGGGTTTAGTCAGCTCACAATATTGATGATCCTCTTCAAACCCCTAATAAAGTCCTCTACAGGCTGGATGGTTTTGGAATATATAAAACTGAATTATCAACATGTTTATTTGAAACTACAAAGACAAGATAACTCCTCAGGTAATTATAAACTGTTTCAAGCCATGTCTTGTAAAAATAAAAAATCCGCTGCTTGTCTCTTCAATGTTTTCTATTAAATTCAGAGGGAAAAAACTGCTGGAAAAATATGGACTAGAATTTAAAAGGTATTGACTGGAGTTAAATGAAATACACCTACTAAAATTGTGATGGGTTTTGTTCTCCTGTTGTTTATTTACCTCATTACGTGAACCTTCACTCTCGTCTAAAGCTAAATCTACAATAAGTGTAACTGCTTGTTGACTTTCTAACGTAACCGGCCTTTATTTATGCACTTCTTGGGTCGGCTGGACCACAGCGTTCTGCTCAGAGATGCAGCTCCACTGCAGGAACCTTTTCTAATACCAAGATGCTTTTCTGGCCTCATTATTTATCACCCCGCTATGCTCCTTGCATCTATCAGCCTAAAAACAAGTCTAACCCAGAAAACCGCCCCATGTAAGAGAGGTAACACTTTTATTACAATTTATTATAATTTAAAATTGGCAAACAATTGAAACTCTGCAGTTTAGATTTTCTGTTAATTTTAAATGACAGTGAACCCTGCCTCTCAGGTATAGACGATGGATGCATGAAACGTTAGATTTTAAATCAGACTTGGACTTTCAGTCATCATTGAATTAAAACCTTAAAATAAAAATTTTAAAATAAAATGTCAACTTTGAAATAGCCTCTTTTTTTGTTGTTTTGTAAAGAAATGAGGTATGTTGCTCTCTATGGAGGGAGCTCTTTATGGGCAAGGTTAGTGAAACTTTTGTCTCACCATCATGTTCTCACATTTTGAAGGAGTTTCAAATTTTAGTATAACTGCGACTAAATTATCAGAAATTATGGCTACAGAGCGTCGGGCGTAATCCAGATCGAAGCTAATTTTTTAAACTCTCCTTCATAAGTAATGCGTGTTTTTAGGGATGTTTTTGTGTGTAAAATTCATTAAAAACTTGTTGGTGGGGTTCAGAAATGACTCACTATGGTTTTATAGTGAAAAATTATGGCTTTTTATTTAATGTTTTCTTCCTCCGTCCCAAACACGTCCTTGACAGGAAGCTGGGATTGCTATAACTCGTTTAAAATCTATAAAGCCAAGAGATTTCCTTAAAGTTTAACAATCTTGGATCTTTACAGAGTTTTTTAATGATGCATTTGCATTTGTTATATTTTTGTGCAAATGTTCATTTCTAACGCACAAAGTGAAGCAAGGATGTGAAAGCAAGGTAATAATAACCTGACTGTGGGTGTGAAACCTGATTAGCTGGGTTAGATATTTATGTTGAATACCTGTTTTCTGTCAGGTTTCCTAAAGTGTTTCACTTTCTTTAATTTCGTAACACGTGCTCTGTCTCAGGAATTTGTCTAGGAGAGATAAATTGGTTCCTAGGTGATGATGAGCGGCTCCGGTTCGTTTGATTGATCAGGCAAATATTTGTCACTACTCGGTAACTCCTGTCGTCAAGGCTAGCAGTATTTACACCAGGCTCTTTCCTGGAACAAGCCAGCAAGCGGCACCAGAACAGGGGCATCCCTGCCCATCTTCAAGGACCTCTGGAAGACCCAGCTCCTGAAAGAGTGTGAGGGACCGAGGTGAAATGCATGAGGAGTACCAGGGATTAAGCCAAAAAGCCAAACTTACAAAAACTGTGAGTTCCAGAGTCATAAAAGAGGTACAAAAAAGAGACAAAATTTAACTTAAACACGACTGTGCCCAAACTGACTGCACAACCAAACAGAACTGACCTTCCAAAGAAAGACACACAAAGGTGTATATATAAACTGGCTGATCAGACCAATAACACAATAGGGGTAATTAAAACCAGTCAATCACAAATTACAAAACAAAGCACAGTTAAGTTTGGCAAAAACTAATCTAACAATGAAAACACACCAACCTCTAAATACAAACCCTAAGTGAAATACAAAAAAGGAAAGAAAAATTCAAAATATCCCCTTTCAGTAATAGCAGGGGGTAGGGCTGGGCGATAAATCGATTTAATCGATTTATTCGAATTTACAATTCTTTAAGATTTCATTTTTGGAAAATCTGGATTTTATTTTGCCAATACACTCATTGGGTTTCCATGAAGAGAACAACATGTGATGCTGGATATATGTTTAGGCAAATATATTGTCAAAATATTGTTAAGTAGAAACTTTTTTTTACCATAATACGAGGTACTTCATTTACTTTTTTTTTAACTTAGTTTGAAGTTCAGAAGTGCAGTGAAGCCTGTTCTTAGCTCAATGTGTAATACCACTAGCAGCAAATGTTTTGTTATATTTTCATTGTTTATAATGACACGGCTGCCATCTTGTTTTACAAGCATGTTTCACAGCTTGTTTTTAGTTGCACTTTGAATTCAGGTCAACTCCCTGACGAAATACTTGACCTAAAAATCAAGGTTTTAAAATAATTTCTTTAATTTCTTTTTATGAAACAAAAAGGAGGAAAAAAATTGATTAAATCGGATTTGGTATGATAAAATCTGAGATTTATTTTTTAATCCATATCGCCCAGCCCTAGCAGGGGGAACAGTCCAGTTTCCCCTCCCTGTATTTATATCTGAGCCCTGGCTGCCATCTTTTGTCTGGGCAAACTCCCAGCCACCATGGAAGGTTAGAAACAAAGATTAGTAACAAAAACACAAAGAAAATATGGATAAGTGGCTATAAGTGAACTAAATGTACACGCTTACAAATAGAACACATGTACTTAAACTAAGAATGTTTTAATGCAAACTAAAGTGTACGTATACTGATTGGTCGATGAAAAGGTGAAGGTGTATATGTGGTAGCGACTTTTAAGGTGAGGCCATGGGTTTGGCCATCACACAGAGCCTCTCCCTGATCGCTTCCTGCACTTCCCTCAGTGTCTGCACGCTGTTTCTACCCCGTCACCTGGGACTGAACCAGGCTACTTGTCTTCCTCCTAAGTAGCTCATTGTCAGCCTTGATCTTTATTGCATTCTTATATTCTAATTCTTAACTTATTTTGGACAAAAGCGTCCTCTAAAGGCATTAACAAAACCTAAAACGGCTTTAAATGCAGTAGTTAAGGAGGAGGCAGTTAAAGCTGCTCGACACGAAAAGCCGAAAGAAGTTCCTGCTCGGTGGAAAATGAAGTGTGGGCAGCGTTATGAATGAAATGTGAGGAGATGCTAAATGCTTGCATGAGGTGTAGGCGGGAATACAGAGAAACAAAAGGTAAACAGAGTGAGCATTTACACAGGAAATGTCAGTGGTTGCCGTCAGCAATCTTCTGTGGCGCGTTGCTTTGAAGCGCCAGTTGACGGAGCCTTTCGTCCCCTTTAATGACGAGGATGTTTGTTTTTTGAGTGACTCACTGAGATCTTGTAGCAAATTCACACGCTGACAGTTTTTGTGTCTTACAACCCGTGATGAATGCGTATTCCTGACTTGCACAAAAGGAGCAGAAGTAGGATCTGGAGATGTTTTTAAAAGCTCTGTCGTTAACACCTTGAACCTGAAGGCTGCTGCAGTCGTTGCAAAGACTAATTTCTGCACAGCTCATTGAAGGTCCCACCTCAGCATTTCATCCAGGTTGCTGTGGAGAATCTAGTTTCTCTTTTTCTTATCTAAGACAATCTGTTGCTGGTGAGCTGCAGCCTTTGGGATCATGTAGCTCAAGGTTCAAGGCCCTGTTGGTGTGAAACAGCCCAAAGCATCAACCCCTGCTTGAAATGCTGGTTTGAAGCGGTGCATCACGGTCGGCCCAACGTTTCAACCTTCAACTCGTCTGTTCCTTCAACAAGTCTGATGCAACTGTGCAGAAATAAGTCTGATTATTTTATTTAGGGACAAGGTTTTCTCTTGGAAATCTTTTTCTAGGCGATTCTTTCAAATGTTTTCGTTTAGCCGTAATATTTCTTAGTAGACAAT
Source organism: Fundulus heteroclitus (assembly GCF_011125445.2). Lineage (NCBI taxonomy): Eukaryota > Metazoa > Chordata > Actinopteri > Cyprinodontiformes > Fundulidae > Fundulus > Fundulus heteroclitus. The sequence continues at coordinate 23,920,465 of NC_046374.1, read as the reverse complement.
GCTGCAGCCTGTAGCAATCCTCGTCCGTTGTGCGGCCTCCCTTTTATCCTGCTGGTAATACAGCCTCCACCACAGAGATAATCATTTTATTAGGTAGAATAATTTCTAATCACCGCAACTGGCCTGAATCTAACCTCTGGTTCACTTTCATGGCATCACATTAAGACTTTACAAAGGAGAGACGTTTTATTTTGCAATGTCTACATGATTTCCTGAAGTCTGAATATCTGCAGGGTAGTTTTGGGGGCAAAACAACAAGTTTATAGCGCTGAAGTCCGTCTGTACAGCCTGCCCTATCAGCTTTCCATCCCGCTTACTTCATCGCTCACAGAGACACTCCACTGCACTCCTCCCCTTCTCTTCAGCAGGCCAGTTGTTCTAAGATAATTGCACACACTGTAACCTTTGAAGAGCCACTTCGGTTTTCAGCTTGTTGGTTCACATCGACACAGAAAAATCAAGCTCAGGTCAGCACTCAGAAAACTGGTAGAAAAGCAGATTTTATCCCTAAAGCGCAGCGTTTCAGTCATCCGCCTGCAGCCTGGGATAAAAGGCAGCGGGTCGCCGTTTAGAGACTCTGTGCTGACTCTTGGGTTGAACTCGACCAGACTTAGCGAAACTGCTAATTGCATTACAAGAAAAAAAGTTCTCTTTGCTTCTCATCACGAATCTGTTAAATAAACCATGGAGTTGGCTGTAGCTATGTTCCTGTTCATGTTCAAAAATGTTTTAAAGTAGCAGCTGCGTAAACTCCTTGTTAAATTATTTATTTATTTTTATTTTATTTTTCTCCCAGTGTCCTGTCTAGCAATGTGGCAATAAGAATTGATGTCTCAATGCCAGATAGAGCTCGACAGATTTTGCTTTCACAAGTGGATTAAACAGCTTTCACCATAGTGCTCCGCTTGATTTATGCATGTAAATGGTTTTATTGTGATTCCTGCTGGGAGAATTTCAAATTATGTGGACACTACAATGGGAAAGTAGGAGAGTAAAGGAAGAACAAGAAGAGAAAAAAAGAGGTGAAAGAAGAGATAAAAGGGAAAGAATGATAAAACGTCTTCCGTCTGCTTCATCACCTGGAAAGAGAGATGTAAAAAGAACAGCACAACCAATGGACATGGTGTAACAGATACAATAGAACAACACCTTGATGCTATTGCTAAATCATATTTATTATTTAAGCTGACATGTGTAAAGTGATACCTGAGAAAAGAAAGTGAAAAAAATAAATAAAATTAATTAATTACGGGCTTTCTGTATATAAGTGAACACTTAGGAACCCAGCACCTGTGGGTGTTTGTGAGAGTGCACTAGTGTATGTGAAATTTATCCAGAAGGAAATGGATTGATAGTGGTTGTGGAGAACCAAAGGCCCGCCTGTTAAATAATTTTAATGTCTATTAGTAGAGCATTGAGTTGCAAATTCAATCCTCCATCTAATGCTAGCTCTTAGTGGACCTTGTATTATTTAAGGTTTGTTTTTACCATAACTTTGACATAGATTTCCAATAGTTTTAATGGTATTAGCAAAGCAAAAAAGCATTGTCAATAAAGCTTTGGAGTTTCAAGCTTTGGAGATTAAGTGAAAGAGTAGCTGAAAGGAAAACTTAAAGGATTAAAATAAGTGATTATTTCTACTCTTTGGAATAATTACAGTAAATTGGATCTGGATAAGGGCCCAAAATAAGCAAAATATTTCCCCCCTCAGATTTTAAATTGGCATTGGGTTCAGAAAGGCCAAATATTTGGGGTTAAGCACAAAATAACCTTTTTTTTTTTCCTCCACTTTGCCACACATGAAGTCGTTCCAGATCATGCGCTACATTCATTTACACATATTTCCGTATTTAATCTCTAGTTCAGATAGCATGTGTTTGCATTCCAGTGATTAAATGCGTAATCATTTTTAACCAGTTCTTTTTTTTTTTTCCTGTAAACAGTCAAAATCAGAGAGCAACGCCTGAAACAATAATTTTAGTTCACAATTAAACAATGATAACATATGTCCTGTGCATTTAGCTTGAGAGGCCAACCCGGATTAATCTAAATTAATTGACACAAGGAGAAAAACGAGCTTTAATGGTGGATTAATTATTACGGCCGCGCTCTCTGCAGCCGGCGTGAATATTTGTGGTCTTGTCGAACTTCTAATGCCTAGTCGTGATTACAGACACACGGATGTGCATACAAATGAGCACGTATATTCACACAAGAGGAAGGTCTGCACAAAGTGGGAGTTTTTAATTAAAAGTCGGAACGCACACCAGGGAATTGTGACTCTTCTAATAATCAATAATGCAAACAAACACCGTCTGAAGAAGTTTTAGGGCCGTAATCATCCGCCAAACTCTCACAGATTCATGCGGCATGGCAGGCAGAGAGAAAAAACTTTGTTTTTACTGCAGGTGAAATATAAGCACGCATTAAATGACACGTTGGAATATCCAGGGAAAATGCCTCTCCCTAGGTAATTAGAAACAAACTAATGCAGATAATCTCTTATTGATGCAAACGTTTGATTTTTAAATCCGTCTTCATGTGGTGACACTATGCATTTCTTCGTTTTAGTTATCAAACCCTTGTTTGACCGTTAATCACTGACGGATCGTTTAGTTAAAACCCTGTTCTGCTTTTCAGCTTTTTCTGCCTGTTTTTAAACCTGATTGAACTAGAATGGGAATTGAACCATTTTTTCACCCTCTTCACCACCTATATGTGGGGATTCAGGTGTGATGAAACATTTCCAAACAACTCGCATTGCACGCAGCATTCAGTAAACCACTAATGCGTGGTTTGAAATCTAATTTAACCAGCAAACACATGCATTATGCATCTTGCGGAAGACCTTGCAGGGAAATTTGAATAATCAGATGTTCCTTTCTTTTTCTCATTAAAACGGCGCACCTTATCTAAATGTCGGAAACGTCGGGAGTTGCTCCTTGTGCTCTGAAAGCAATGTCAGGTTGTTTTGATTAACAAATACAGATGCCTGCTTGCTTTCACCAACAGCTGGCTGCTATTTGGCTCCGACTAGCTTATTTAATGGCTAAATGTGCACGTTAAACTACGTTTTCTGTTGTTGTTGGACTTTTATGGGGTAATGTAGATGCATCAGTCTTTAAATGTTTAAATCAAGAAAATCTGATCTGGCAACACATCTATAAATGAACTCCAAAAATTAAAAAAACAAAACTGGTCTTTTTTTCTAAGTTTTAAGATGTTTCGCTTCCTATCCAGAAAGCTTTTTCAATTCAGAATGTCTGGAGTAGTGTGGAGTTCCAAGCTTTATAACACTGCCCAACAAAAGCCTTGTAATGGCTTAGATAATATTCAAATTGAAGCAAAACAGGTCCACCCCCTTACTAATGGGGAGTCGTTAAGGTCGTTGTTGGCCTGCAAATTAAATGTATGGTTTTTAGCTTTTTCTAATAATTGAGTGTTTGTATTTTATTACTTTGTGAATGTTTTGTTTTTGCACAGAAGTTTCTATTAGCATGAAGGGGGCATGGATCTGAATGTGTAGTTAAGTTACTATTAAAACTGTTTAATGACTAAATTATGCCATATGCTTCTCAATCTACGGGGAAATCCTTCATATCTGTTATTCGGTGCGAATTACAGCATTAGGATGCAAACATTGGGAGCTTTGTTGGGACAGTTCAGCTTGTAATATTTTTTTTTTGGGGGACTTGGGAAAACAGTCTGGAGGAGCAGGTTGCGGGACAGCATGCAACAGTCTCGTTGTTGTAAAACAGCTTTGTCTTTAACAGCTCTCCGTTTGACGCGTTCACAAAAGGCCTTGTTGAGGCCCTTCTGAGCCAGAGGCTGGCAGTCGGGACATGTTTACAACCGTCTTAGACAAACTACTTCAGAGTGACATTTCATCTCCAAGTCTGTTTGTAGTAGATCGATAAGCAGGGCGGTAAGAGAGCATTAAAGTGCAGAGCCATCGTAGGGAGCCCTGCAAAACGCTTGTTTCTTTTACTGAGAGCCTCCTGAAATTGTGGGACTGAATAAACAATGCTTTTGATTTAAGAGTTAGATTGAAGCGTCATGCCAGAGAGGTTCATGGGTCATGAACTTTTAAAAGGAAGATTGTATAAAAGGATATAAATACTGAGTAAATATAATCGAATCTCCACCTTGTGAGAAAGTTTAATTGCGGTTTTTACCGAGCACTGGAAGATTTGTTGTTGGGCTGTGACTACAACTGAGGCATGAAAACTGGTTTTAAGTGAAAGTTTACAGTGACGTATTCTCCAGGTTTTAATTGCAATGAAAACAGCTTGATTAAAAAAAAAAGCTTAAACTCTGCTGCCTCCTCATAGAGTAAAGGTTTGAATTGATCTGCAGTTGTATAAAATTAAAATGTGTCAGGAGCCTGAAGTTCGCTAGGATGAAATGTAAACGACTTATTAATCTTCAGTTATAGGCAATAGTTAGAGATCATCTTCCATCACGTTTAATCTATGCAGCTTCTGCATTTTCAACATCCTTTTTGCTCTTATTTCTCCCTTATAACACCCAAAAAAATCTACATAAATTTGTTGAAACTGGAACCATCTTCCTCTACATTTACCTTAAAAGGTCAGTGAATTAATTTCCCGCATGGAGAATAATCTTTCTAAATGAACTGCCTTATTTCCATAGACGCTCTAGTCAGCCGTAGTTTGGAGTGAAAGTTTTCACATATTTTTAATGATTTATTTTTTTGTCAATTAATTTTGTTGGAAAAAAAGTTGAAGGATTTATGAAAATTAAAGCCTTTTAATTAAAGGTTTAAGTTCTTTAATTTAAACGGTAAACATCAACTCTAAACTATACTGCTAATCTATAAGTGCTGGTTTATGGTGAGTTTTCACTAGAGTATTTAATTTCAAAGGGCAGATTTTAGACTAGAAGTCAATATCTTTGCTTTGGTAAAAACACTTTCTAAGCCTTGCAGTGTTTGCTCACCTCTAAATAATGGTTTCTAAATCTCTGTGAGCTGCTCCAGCAAACAAATCTCAATTTCTGTTTGAACTCTGTCACCAAGGGTCTCACCATCTTATAAATTCAGGAGGCTGAACCAGTGGGCAAAGGTTTGTGTGGCTGTTTTGTCCATTGAATCGGGTCAGAGTTGGTCTGGAGTCAGTTATGAATACAGGTCTAGGTGTTAAAGAATCCGTGTTGATTTCTCTCAGGTTAGAGTTCTGCCCTTCAAGTAAGTGGAATGAGAAATGAATACCCACTGAAAAAAATAATCTTCGGGGAAAAACAAACTCTTGCTTTTAGGAAAGCTCTAGTTTCTGAGGCTCACAAAGAGCTTTAACCTTCAGAAAATGATGGGGATGATTGCTAGATGGCTATCAACCTGAATGAGTCATTTAAAAACTGACATGTTTAGGTTAGTCCCTGCTTTAGAGATCTCCATGACTAAAAACTGAGCTTCAGTGGTTTCTGCAGGGCCACAAATAGATCTTCTTGGGTGCACAAACGATGAAGTCTGCCCCCCAATTATTTGTAAAGTGTCAGAGTTCCCCGACTGTTAAAAAAAGCCTCTGTGATAACAGGGCTTCCGCTACATGTAAATGATTGTGGCGCACTGGCATGACAAAATAAAAACTGCCACACCTTCAGAATGCAGTTTGATTTTAAATATATGTTAAAGCAATGTGAAGCTAAATATCCTATATTCTATATTTGCCCACTTATGCTAACAATAATCAGAGTATGAAATTAATTAATTGAAATGTTATGAAACGTTAAAATGTACTTTATTTTGAAAAACCAACAGTCTGCTCCTTCCTGTCCGGCTGCGAAGCTGCTAGTGGCTACTGAAATGCGCTGCTTATAAGAGGGAAAGAAAACCAGAAGACAGTCTGCTGTTGCCTATTTAGTGTCTTTGTTGCTACATTTAGCAACTTTTCAGACACCTCTAGCAATTTTACTTTGCAAAAGCGACTTTTTTTGTTTTAATGGTGTCTTTACCAAAGGCACCAGTCGTTCTGGAGGCAGCAGTGAGAGCTAGAGCTGCTACGAGATTTCCTGCTACCCTCAGTGCTGTCTCACAGGCACACCACAGCTGCTGCTGCCTCATCACATAAATATAGTTTCTAAAGTAGTCTTTTAATCCCTGAATTTGATTCACACACAGCTTCAATCACTTATTCACCTCGTTCACTTGGTGTGCCTCGGATAGCTGCCTTTTTGTTTTTATGGAGTCTTAATAGATCGTTGTATAAAGATATTTTTTTTTAGTTCCAAACACACTTGATCACTATTTATAAAAACTTTTTTGTCTTGGCACAGCCAAGGGTCAAAAAAATGTATGAACAAATATGCAAATTAGTTGATGAGCCGGTGAGAGGCTGCACAGAATAGTGGAAGGTTGCACAATAGCAAAATTGGTAAATGTTATAAATCCACATTTTGCCTTTATAGTATCTGCTTTAAACCATCCGTTTACTACTGTGGAGCACTGTCATTTGTGGCAATGCAGACGACTGTCCACTGTGGCTCTACTCTCTTTCTGGAGGAGTGAATGCTGCTTGTTAAGACTTGATGCAATCAACTGGGTTTCCTTAGAGAGGAAACTTTTTTGACCAGTCTGTCTGATTTGATAGAATTTGGCTTTGTAAAGTGCCTTAAGATATGTTGTGAATTGGCGCTATATAAATTAAATTTAATCGGACTAAGGGGATGTTGGCATGCAACACCGTGAGACACTATCAAATTTATAAAATAGGGTTTTTATTGGCATGGAGAGAGAAGTCATGACACTTGGAATACAATCATTGCAACCCAAGCAATATTATCCAGCTCACTGAATGTGTTGACATATTCTTTGTGTATTTTATATATTTCGCGCACACCTCCAAATTGCACATACTCTTGTCTTTGCTATTGTCGAGAGAAGCTGCCAGTTCCCTAGGATCTATTTGAAATGCAGAATGTTTGTCAACCTGTCAGGGAGAAGCCCTCGGATTACATTTAGCGATGAGGAGGAAGGGAGGAGTATGTAGATGATAAAATAATGCAAGCACCACCTCATGAGGTTTCATGTAGGTTTTAAAATAGCTGAAGTTTGACTCATTAAAAAAGTAACATAAAGCTTGGCAGCCTGGGTATGATCAACGGTGATCAGTCAAACCCACAGATTTATGATTTGTTAGTGCTGCCATTGGACTGCACACGCCACAATTTGCACAAAACTGTCTTTGCACAGAGACCTTTGTTCCATGCTCCTCTCACATTGCTGTTTAAGGCCGGTGTTAAATGTTTTTGAGAAATCTAAAGCCAGGAAACCTGCTGTGCCTAGTATGAAGAATGCAGGCACATCAGGTGTGTTTTCACACAGAGGTTTTGCCTCTAATCCAAACACCTTCAGATGGTCCTTGGGATCCAGGAGACTGTAGGGCGGGTCTTAATCTGTTATGAGGAGCTCCCAAAATAAACCAAGGAAAAGCCAAGACTGGTAAAATAAAGGAGAAATAATAACCATGGAGGTTAAGCTTTTGATAAGTGAATGAAAGAAAGAAATCCCTTCTTGTGGTTCATCTGTAACAAAACAAAAATCCTCCTTCTAATCTAATTATAATATACATCAGAGGAAACCAACTGTCCCTGCATGTATGATTAAAGATGTCTTTGCTTTTGGGGGGAAAAAGAAGCAATCTGTTGCTAGAGATTTGACATGTGCTGTTTAATATTTCATCAAATCACTCCATTTATTTCCACCCAGATGAACTAATAGAAACTGTGAGCTGCTCACCATCTTGCTCTTGGAGACAAACCAGGGCGCTTACAAAACACAATCTGCCGAAACAGAAAATTCAGATTGTGTCTGGGGGACCATAAAGGAGCCGACACGTGGCTTTTTATCAGCTGTGACGACGTACAAAAAGTTAGAAAACCATTGTTTACCATTGGAAAAACAAGCTAGTGGCGTAGACTACTCGGGTGATATTTGCACAAACAAGTTTTGTCAGTAATCAGCAGGAAATGAGAAAATGCAATGAATAAGAAAATTGAAGTAGTTGCAGTGAGCTGAGGGGGGGGGGGAGGGTGCACAGCTATAAAAGGAGTGAAAGACCAAGGTCTGGAAGTGATTGTTCTATTAATAAAGTTGGTGAAGGATTGAAATTGCTCCAGGAGAGGCAGGGATGAAGGAAAGAGACAAACTACTTTTGCTGAGCGCCTTGTGTTGTGGCTGCTTTAATGGCTGATCGAGAACAAAAGTCTCCTTTCTAATTCTAATGAGTTTAATTATGGCTCGTCCTCAGCCAGGTGCTCGGATCAGCTAATGTCTGTTTTCATTAATTGTCAATTAAAACAGATTAAAGAGCCTGCTCCCGATTTGGGCTCCACCTCTGAACAAACACCACAGTGTGGGGTAACTTTTTGTCGTCTTTCAACCGTTAAAGTCCCGTTTTGGTGGTAGAGACGCATTTGAGAAGTTTGCTGTTGGAGAAAATTACGTACATTTCACTCTTTTACCAGGAGAAAGGGGTTTCTTGATTTATGCATGAGACAAATCAAACTCAGGAAGGCCATAAGGAAGATTAATAGGGTTGATAATGTCAGGATATTTCTTATTACTTCTGCTCTTAGACAAAAATCTGTGAATCACATCAGTTAATATTTTACAGCGGATTTGTCTGTACAGAATGTAAAACTTCAAGGTTAGCGCTTTTGTTATTGTTGGATTCAAATTAAATGATCACTGAACTCTGATCCATAAAATGATTAAAAAAAAAATCCTACGCTCAATAACAAGAGGCCTTCAGTGGGACTAAAGTTTTTTTTTTTATTATTGGGACTATAACACAATACAAGACTGAACGGATCCTTGCATTATTACATCTAATGTGTTTTTTTTCTCTCTATCAGTTGAGCTCCTCAATGATGGGGATAAATTAATCACAATTTGGTATTGACAAAATAGTTGTAATGATCAGTTTGGAAATGTTTTGCTTTTATTGCACCTAAGGTTCTTGATTAAAAATACAACTTAATTTATTTTGTGAGTAATTAAGGGAAACACTACCACTTTTAATTTTTGTGCCGCTAGTGGCGTTTATTTGAAAGTGGACTGACAGTTTTATCGTGTCGCCAGAGGGGGCAGACGTCTGCAAAAAAATGGAATTTGCACAATGCTCCTTTAATAATGCACATGAATTGGATTTTCTAATTTAATTGTCCAACAGAGGAACTTTAATGCTGTGCAGCACTTTTTTTTAGCAACTTCTAGAGCGACAAACCTTTTAAAAATCTTACACTATTGTGAATGTTTGCAGGTTATAATTAAAAACTGTGCAATTAAATGCTTGCCCTGCTGTTGCATTCCCTTTTTATCATTTTTATAATACAGACCTTTACTATTCTGTATTCTCCTGTTTATTCTGTATTTGTTTTGTTTTTTTATTTATTTGTATGTGGTTACGTGCCATAATCTCTAAGTTAATTTGTTGCTTGCTGTCTTTGTGTAGGAGCCTTTCAGAGTGGGTCATCCTTCATGCGTGGCTGCTGAGATTAAATCTCCATGTGCACATATATGCTGTTCTGTGTGGTTTGAAGGATCCATTATGTTCTGCAAGGGTTAATAATGAAAGCCTGCAGGGGCAAACTAAAAGTGCACAGAATGGGCGGGGTCAACGAGCTTTGTGGGCGTAAAATGGTGTTTGCAGTGTTTTTGAGCCGAGGAGCATATGAAAGTTGTTGAAACATCCCTCAGGTGTTAAATAACCTGCAGCTCACTGCAGATTGGGCATTGTACTATTAATTACAGTCCTACCATCAGGAAAGTGACATATGAGGGGTGTAATTTTACCGTTTTACTTGGGAAATGGTGCATTTTTTACTCAAATTAAACAAAGTAAGGTAGAAGTGGTTGATAGTTTATTCTTTAGGAAACTTGAAGGCTTTTTGTGAATGTGCACAAACTGTAATTTTCTAATCTTTGATTAAACTTATAACAGTCTTTTGCGTTTGGTCAGAAATAATTCGATAAAGTCTTCCTGCTGTTGTTTAAAGATAAAACCACAGGCAATTTCACTCAGTAAACATAGACTCTGTTTGGATTTTGACAAATCATCCATTTACTGTTAAATCTGGCTGACCTAATATTCAAACTGAAGGTCAAAATTAGATTTTGGAGCCAGAAAATCTCAAAAAAATTCTTAAGTGTGATATACTATTCTCAGCTCCCCTTTTTCCTCCCCATACTTGTTTACATGTTTGTTGATTTGAGACATGCCCAGTGACCTGAGCTGAGTCATCATTGACAAACTGTAGCTGCAGGCTTGTGTCATCTCCTCTAAAGAAACGGCATCGGTCTCAAAATGTTTGATTTCTCTGCAGCTTGGATGCTCAAACTATGAATAACTGTTCTTTATATGCTGCGGTTTGACTGGAGGAAAGCTTGTGAGAAGCTGCAGCTTTTCATGTCGGCAGGAATAACATTAAACATGTTCTTCCCTTTCAGGTGTGCAACGTTTCTGTCCAGATCGTTCTTGGAGATTTTATTTTTGGCACACATGTTCTTTTAATGCTGTTCAGAGAGTACAGCTTTCTGTTTCCTCTTCTTAAAGAGAAGCTGACTGAGTTTCCCCCCAAATAGATAAAATGTGCTTCTGTGTCTTTCCTTTCCTCTTCTTGTCCCTGACGTTTGACAGCTCTTAGGACTTCTGCGGCTACAAGCTAAGCTAGAGAATTAAAATGCAACAAATGACCAAAAGCAGCCTGCGTATGTTGTAAATACAGCCGACATCTGGAGACGTGACAGCCTGTTGTTTCACAGGCAATATAATCTTTGGCTATAGGCTTCGTTGCAAAGTAAAATACCTGCAGAATGGTGGTTATATTTTGGTTTTTACAACACTTAGACTCGTTTTTCCTTAAGCAAAAGGATAATGCAGAAGAAATTTATTTGAGCTCATGAAGGCTGTCCACCTGTTTCCTCCGTCATCCATCATATTCTGAGTAATAAACCTGCACTTGTATGGGTCATAAACGCAGCACTGCACTCTATAAACCCAAAACAAACACATTCCCTCAGTGTCTCCTTTAGCTGCTGCTGTTTCATTTGCTTCCAGCTTTAACCTGAGCTTGGGTAGACAATGCACAGAAGTCTGATTAAATCCACCTGCCGTTAACCAAATATTTTATAGTAATGATATCCAGCAGTATTTCTCTTGCAGGCATGGGTAGATGAGAACTGGGGCTGAATTGCTTCCTGGTTTGACGTTGTCTGCACAGCCAAAGGATCTTTTCCAAGCAGTTAGCCTCAATTATGGCTCCGCTGTGATTCCCGGTGGCTATAAAACGGCTGCACCTCCAACCATACTCATTCTGCACTTTGCTTCTCTCTCATTGGTTTGCAGAGTTAAAAACGGCAAACGGTTGAATTATAGACATTTAGTTTTGTATACGCTGCAGAGTATTCACATGCTGTGAATTCCCCCCCCCCTTTCGTCACGTTAAAACAGCTTTGCACACCTAGAGACTTAGTTTCCCCAAATTTATTTGCAAGTTAAACCTGAGCTCAGACACACAGAAGTGAAAACGTTCATCAATTTTCCAGTTTAAGCCCTGATTGCTCACTTGAAGCTTTGATTTAAACCAGTTTTTCTTAGCTGGTAGATCCCAGACCTCTTTTTGTGAGTTGCAGTAAATTATCAAGGGAACTAGAAGTAAAGTTTTCTTAAAATGCAAAATGCATTTGTCCCTTATTTGAGCTGGCAATGTAAATGATCTGCCAATGGCGTGACATTTTTGTATTCATAACATTTAATTTCATCGAATTTCAAGTGCAGTTTTGACTGAGACGACGAAAACATGTACGTTTGGAAAATTCAACTGCAATATCCACCGTTCAATCCTAAGAGGGCAGCACTAAGACTAAACTAAACAAGTTCACAATAAATTTAAAAGAAAATGCACAGTAACATTAAAATAGCACCTATAGGCCCAGTTTATACAGTTTACCTGCAGAAAAAAGTTGATTTAAGTTACACTTAAATGCTTTGTGTTGGTCCATCACAATAGATCCCTCTAAAAGACGTTTAGGTTTGTGGTATTAACGTGGCAAAATGTGAAACCTTTTCAAGGCTCTGTAAATCGTGTAGCTGTCAACTTCAGGCGTTTAATTTTGATTAATATTTTATTCATGTTTCAGCTTTTTTTTTTATACACTGCTTGACATGTTCTATAGACTTTTGCTCATTGTTCAAATGTAATCAGAGGTCTTTTATGCTCCATTCTTTTCTGTTCCACCTTTCCCGCTCAGTATTTTTTTCTTTTCTCCACTGGTGCCTTTTCTGTTGGAAGAATAAAAAAATGACACCCCGCTGTATCGCTTCCCTCTCAATCTGTCGCTGCCTCTCAGAGGCGAGCACACATCTCCCACTGTTGGTGTCTCAGAAAAGAAGCCCCGGATCATCTCGAGATGAGAGGAGCTACAAGATTTGGCTGCCTCCGTCTGATCATGAGTCTTAACGGGAGCCTTCGGGGATGATGAGTGGGAGGAGTGGGTGGTAGCATCGCCACATGGAGGACAAAAAAGACTGAGGAGTTGAAAATGATGAAAAGAGGGCAGGCAAGCTCTCGTTTCATTCCTGGTTATGGAGGAAAAGTGACGATGAGACGGGCAGTGTGGTAGGATGTCGAGGAAGGTAATGATGGCAGCAGCGGTCCTGTGGCGAGGGCAAAGAAAAAGACGCACAATCACATTTGGGACGCGAGGAGGGGTGTCGGGAAGTGAACACGGCACATTGCAACGCAGAAAACCAAGGCAGGAGTGAAGGGGAAGGAGGGTTAACACACTGCAAAAACGGATCTAAGAATAAGTAAAATGTTCTTAGAGTTAATGTTTTAATCCTTGATTTAAGCAGGTAAATAAGATTATCTGCCAACGGAATGAGTATTTTGAGCCCTAAAATAAGATAATTAGATATACTGTACTTAAAATAAGATGATGGAGATGAATTGTCCCCATTTTAAGTGCAAAAATCTCATTCCATTGGCAAATCATCTTATTTACCTGCTCAAATCAAGGACAAATACATTAATTTTAAAGAATATCTTACTTATTTCTAGTTCCGTTTTTGCAGTGCAGAAGAGGCCATTTTAGGAAGCGGAGAAGCAAACTTAAAGTGGAAATGTCAGTGAGGCGATGCACTTCCCTGTGATGTGCTGCTTAAATGAGGGGAGATGTATGAAGGTGAGAGAATGAGAGAGAGAGAGAGTGCCAACATCCCAAACTTTAGACGAACATGGGCGAGTGCTTGGAGTCAGACTACCTGGTTAAACGAGGAGAATCTAAAACCAGAGGCAGCGATGCCTGCTGCTCGTAGGAAACTAAATGGAAGTCATGTTTTCCTAAATATTAAAAAACCTGACATAAAAAGTGAACATAACATTTCCCCTCCTCAGATGTGAACATGTTCCCGCGCTGCTGGAGCTTTGAAAGCAGAACACAAATTAACACTGCAGGTTTTAAAAGATAAATAAAGCTTCGTCTGCAGCGTTGAAGGCAATGGAAAATGCACTGAGCAGTAAAGTTGACCAGGATGAAAACTTTACGTTAATTTAATTCAAAAACAGACATTAAAGGGTAGTTAGCTTATTTATGTCATATTATTTGTAGGTCCATTGACATTTTTTTTTATCTCATGTTTGCATTATGTTGTGCTGTGGTTACACAATAGCAATGGATCGGTCCAGTTTTATGAGCAGGTGTGGAACCATGTGAGTTGGTGCATAATGGAGAGATTTCCAGCTCCAGTCCTGAAGAGTCCTGCATGCCATAGAGGTGAACCCAGTTCAACACACCTGGATCAAATTTCTGAGGCTTGATGATATACCTAAGATGTAATCAGACATTTAATCAGCTCAGTTGGAGCAGGGACAAAAGCAAAACAGGCAGGGCCTCATGGCTTTAGGACTTGAAATAACAGTCTGTGTCCCTTTGGTATGTTTTTCTGCTGTTAAAGTCTACTTTATTGGAGTTTATTTTTGTTTTAAATACCTTTTTAATCCCAAACTGTTTAAGTTTCATTGTGTTTTCCCAGCTGGGGGTGATGCATATCTCCAGCGGTCACTGGGCGATGGGTGGGGTCCACCCTGGAAAGGTCGCCAGTCCATCACAGGGCAACACAGACAATCATTCAAGTAAACTCACACGTAAAGGGCAAGAGTTTAAGTTAAATTTGGTGGAGCATGTTTTGTATAATATGGAGTTTGACGGTCAATTATTTTTAGACTTAAGTGTTTCATAATGCCAAGTCTCCGGATCAGAAACAGATTTTTCCCGCATTGCTTTAAGGATTCTCCTTTTTGGCCAGTTTTAAATTATAATTTAAAACTGAGTCCAAAAGTTTGCTTTTGGACTCTGGAGGGGTCGGTTCTGATCCATCCCAGGAATCGGCCATGAAATGATTATAAGGCTGGATTAAAGGGTGAATGTGAGGCGTTAGCAGATAAAACGTTGGGGGATGAGAACCACCAGTTTAGTTTCTGTTTGAAACATTTGAGCGGCCAGCATGAGGATCCCCACACAGCTCACCCAGATGTTATTGGACATAGATAAAATGCACAAATTAGCCTCTGTGTTGCCCAGTTGTTCGCTGAGGGATCCTGGCTGCCGGTTCTGAAAACACAGCCCTGTGATCTCACTGGATCCGCTTCTATGGTTTAAATCATGGACTTATCATCTGAAAGGGTTTTTTCTCTCAGTTACAAGAGAGAACTCTCTGAAAAGAGCCATGCAGTTAGAGATGGAGGATCCTGGCTAAGGGGTTAAACGGCTATAATCTCAGGTCTGGTGACGCTGCCTTGGTGGCGGACACTGTTTAAATGCTGGACCGCCGCAGCTGTGGGACGTCAGGGTGGGGAACAGATGAAGATGCATGAATGTGGGGATATGTCCGCACAAGGGCAGGAGGTGGTTCCCCCTGCAGTGTTTGACTCTTTTTCTTCCACCGCTGACTACGTTAAATGAATATTTAACGACAGGGTCCTAAAGATTTACAGGATTCCCTCAATTAGGCGTAGTACCTACAATACTGCATCTTCTGAAACCTATTTAGGTTGTCGCCTCAAAAGCACACTTTTAGAAAAAGGAATTTAAATGTATTTATTTTTAAATAATTGTGTCCATGATTCTACTTTGGGTTTCTTGCTGGACTCCGCTGTCGCACAAATGATTTTGAGCTGGTTTGACCTTTAAAAACTTCCCATACAGACCAGTTCACGGTGAATTCATTGGTTGCAGGAGGGGCACATGCTGCGGCTGCAGAACAAGCCCACATCCTCTGACCTCTTCCTGCAGTCCTGGGCAGCTGGTGTGAGGTGTCTGCGCTCATATGCTGTGCTCGTTGTTGTTTCCTTTTTGACAAATATAGCTCTGTACATCATGACACACACTGTCACGTCGGTTCTTTGTCTCCGTTTTGTCCAAAGATGCAAACAGAGATGGGCTTTTTCTCTGCTCTCAGAATGAATGTGCAAGGGGCATCTACTACTAGAAAGACAGAGCATGCGTCTGCAGCAGATGATTCACCAGGCAGAGGTTTTAAAATCTGTTTTTTTTTCTCTAGAATGTGTCACCTGTATGATGAAGCTGGGGGAAACGTGGCGGTGTGGCTGTAGACGCATTACTGTGGCAGATTACAGCTGACTGTGGGTTTTGTAATGTAAATGGGGGAATAAGTGCTGATCTCAAATAGCTGTTAAGTTATTTGGGAAAAAAGCTTTACCAGTTCAGCATTAAGATGTAGCAAAGAACTGTTATTCACTGGGAAATCTTCACTAAATCAGCAGGTTTCTTTCTCGCTAATAAAATAATTAGGCAGCTGTGCCTTTGCCTGCTCATTCACCTTTGCTTACTCCTACTTTGTGACAAAATTTATTTTATTGTGGCCAACATCCCAATAAAACAGTTTTTTCACTTATTTAACTACAGAAGCTGTTTAGTGAAATTAGTTGGAAATTTTATTTGAAAAGCTACATCTATAATTAGGGCCTCTTTTAAAGCTCTGTCGGTGTTCCTATATAATGAAGCCCAGATGTTTTTTACTTTACCCTCTAAATGTCACTTTTCCAAGTTTAGACTTGACTAAATAAAGAAAAGGTACCATAATTAGCTGTGTGAGGGCTGACTAAATTCATACTTATGCTCTGCTAAGAAATCCTAGCAAGTCTCACTCCATGCTACGGTTGTCATGATACTAAAGTTTCAAACTCAATATCGATACCCTGGAAGATACTCGACACCACAGGGGTAAAGATAGGACAAATAATTAAAGGCAAAAAAAGTCTTTTAAAATGAATTTTTTTTTTTCAAACATGCTTTTATAACAGAATCACAGATGCTTGTTTAATAAGTCAGTAAATGCTAAATAAATAACCCAAATATAACACCTGCCTAGTAGTATGCTAGCCACAGCTAATCACACAACATTAATGCGGACCACTGGTCACGCTAACACCAGTAATACGTTTAATGTGTTAAATTATGAACGTAGCTTTAATTTATTAACCTGTCAGAATTCATCATGAAGGCCAGGGCGTCGGTCCTTGAGATGTTTGACCAGGTTTGTTGTGCTGCTTGACTTTGTTGCCACAACTTTAAAACACTGTTTGCACACAAGCTTGTCAAGATCTTTGGGTTTCCCTTCTTTGTTAGCCTGGTATCTTAAAATATACATTATCAATACCATGGCAAATTAGTATTATATACAACGTTTGAGTATTGATACTTTTCAGAGTCTTGATACTTTTCAGAGTGTTGATATTTTGGACAACCCTACTCTGTGGCTGCAGCAGGCAGAAAACCAGGCTGCATGGAACCGATGAATATAATCTAAAGGTTTTGACATGGTTTGATTCTTCAGTTTGTGAAAAGTTTAAAGTGAGGATAAATAATCCTTGTTTGAAGCAATTTTAGGCAATATTATCCACATCTGGTCCTGATGTGGACACATATAGGCTAGTAGACTTCCACCTTTCCTGGTCAAACATCCTGCCTCAGGGAGATAAATTTTTATTTGAGTAAAAAGAGTTAAAATAGATTGCACCATGGTAAATGGTTTGTACTTCTATAGCGCTTTATCCAGTCCAAAGACCCCCAAAGCGCTTTACACTACAATCCGTGTAGTCAGAACTATGTTTTAGTTTTAAAAGTAATTAGTGCTTTGAGTAAATTTATTCCTACACATTTTTACATTTTGCACTGGCAGCATAAAAATATTTGCATTGAGTATTCGTTGGAATTTCTAACTAAATATTTTATGGCTTTTCCAAAACTGCTGAAGTCATTTTGCTGCTGTACGTTTTATGAGCAGTATATACATGTATTCAATATTAACATCTTTATAGTTTATAGTCTTTAGTGAATAGTGGCAGCATTAGACATCAAAAAGAAGAGAAAAAGAGATGAACACATGAAGAAGACTGAACTCCTGTAGGAAACGCTCAGACCAGCTAGAACACACTTTCATATTGAAGTTGGGTTTTTCTGGCAGGCTGACACCCAAACTTCAAATGATTGCAGATGTAGGCAAGTGTCAGCTGAATGTGTAAATAAGAAATCTCTCTAATGCATTCACTGTGACGACACGATAACAATTTCAGTGTTTGGTTTTTAACTTGTTTCACTGTGTCAAAGTCCATTAATGCAGACTTTAATGGGATCTGTGTTGGTTTGAGCGTCTGCAGTAATTAAGGATTCACTCAGCATGAATTAATGTTTAATGAATTAGCCACAAAGTTCTGGGGTGACTGCAGTCCCCTCTACCAGGTCTGATCTGATTGCTTTTTGTTTAAATCTGCTCTTTACCATTTTTTATTTTATTTTTTATTTTTTTTGCAAGAAAAAAAAATCACCTTGTCGTTTGTTTTGTAAAACACTCTGTGTGTACCTCTGGTGATGGGATTAGAGATGATAAACGATGCAAACAAAATAGCGAGAAGCACAGAATCAGATATTACCTATAGATGATGCATCAGCCTGAGGATGCAGGATAAACCCGTTTACGCCTTCCAGCTACGTTATTTATGCTCTTGCAGATCATTGTATGGTGTCGGAACAACTTCTTGTTTCCCATCTTACCTATTTATGTCCTGCTCAGACTCACCAGTCCTTCATGCTTAAAGCAAAAAATAGTTTTGTGCGTGCCTATAAACTGATGCTAGAGCATCAGCACAAGCTCTTCCTTCCCTGTCCCCGCTGTAGGGACAGTAAGCCTAAAGCATCACATTTTTCACTGAAACGTGCTTTTTGGATAGGAAGGTGCTTACAGGGTCTAAAAAGCCAATAAATTTTGCAGCAAACCGTCTGAGGTGGCTCCATTGTAGCCAGACTCTTCCCCTGAGTGCAGGATAATGTACTGATTCAGTGTCTCTGCATCGAGAGACCAAAGGGGTGATGAATCCTGATTACGTGTCTTGCCTTGTAGTCATGGGGAAAAATGGGCTCAATTGATGCGCTGCACAGAAATCTACTTTTTGTCCTGGTTTTGTTTGGTCCATAAATAAAACGATATGCGATTTAGGTCCAAAATGTTCTGCTGTCAGATCAGCTTCCAGTGGCAGCATTGTTGTTTTGAGCTCAGATAATTTTTTTCCTCTGAACAGACAGATTTCTATCTACCAACGATTTCCAGTTTGGTTTTGTGTCTGGCCTGCTGTTCTTGTTTCTAACCACAATATTTAATTTACTTTCCCTTTATTTAAATAAATTGACCAGATGTCAACCATTAAACCAGCCGGTTCCTTGACAGAGATGGTAGCTCTGAATCCAAGTGACATTGAAGGAGTTGGCATTCCCCCCCCACAACGCATTAAAAACACATTATTCCTGTTTTTATCAGATTTTTGTATACTGCAGGCAAAGTATATCAAAGAAATATACTTCAGGTTTGGTGAGGTTAGCGTTCGAACTGCCAATTAAGAGAAAATCTGCTAATTTCCATTGCTGGCTGATTGTTCGGTGCACCGCTAAACTCTACGGTGGTTTTTAAGGTCTCTTCATCGACCGGAGCCTGTGAAAAGAGATGAACTTGACAAAAATTTGTTTTAAGACTTATAAATAAAGCTTTTGAGGATTATTGCAGATGAAAAGGTGAATAAACAGGGTGTATTCACATTTTCTATATTTTCAATAGTTCTAGTATTAGTATACCTATATTAGATATTTTGTGATAAACCAACACAAAACAGTGCATAGAAGTAAAATGACACATGGATTAAATTTTAAAATACATTTTATGAATATCCGACATTTGTCTTGCACGACTTTGAGTTTAAACCTTGGAGAACTAATTTTAGTTAAAGGAACATTGCTCAAGTTTAAAGATTAATTTCTTTTTCATACATGCCCTTAGAATTGGCCGACGTGTAAAATGAGTTGCCCTCTACTTATCACGGTTGCCTCTACAGGCTGGATTAGTCAGTTCATGACTGATTTGGGTCGAATCCTCCGAGTTAGGCGTGGGTGTGAATCGCTGGGCGCTCTTGTTCACCCGGCTACTTTGAGTCGATGCATTAGGGAGTACACAGGCTAACTTCAGTATATTTATAGCTTTCTTACCTCAGAAGACATCGCGCCTCGAAACAAGACCTGTGCAGTCGGAGCGGGAGATGCTTTTCCTCTTCTATGTGCGTGCAAAACTCTGGTGTCATTTAAACTTGTCGTAACACGGGGGAAAAACTCTGGAACTCGGCACTTTTTAATTTACAGCTGCAAGTCTGTTGAGCAACGTCTCTGCTAATTTCGCACATCTAAACATTGAGATTTCACTCCGGTATGCTTTGCAAAATGGCTCAAACTCAGTTAGATTTGATCATAAACGTCCTTTCTAGCACATTGCAAAGTTGTTTGCAGCTTCTAACAGGTTTTCTTCAAGAATTGCCCGCAGATACTTCCATCCAACTCACATTGTCACCACCATGTTTTACAGTGGTGGCTCTGTGTCAAAGATGTTGTTTTTCCTCCATGCTTTGTTTTAGTTTTGGTCTCATCAGACCAGAATACGTTTTTGACAGTTTGCCCGGTCTAATTCATGACTTTGACGAACCTTTAAATGGGACTTCTCATGGTTTTCTTTAGACAACAGACTTTTCCTTCATGCTGATCTATAATTGGTCAGATTTCTGTAGTTCACAACAGGAGTGATTGGGTTTTCATGTGGACGAATCCTTCCACCTGAGCTCTGGATCTATGCAGCTCCTCCAGAGTTGCCATGTGCCTTTTGGCTGCTTCTTTAGGCAGGTTTGCTGTAGTGCAACATATCCATGTTCAAAGCTTTGGATTTGGTCTTATAGCCTAACCTTGCTTTAAACATCTCCACCACTTTCATCATAGCCAGAATATTTTATTTTTTTTTTTGCTCTGGACAAAATGTGAAATGCAGCATTTTTTTGACTATTGGAAATGAAAAAGAAATTTTAATAAACGTGGGTTAAAGTGGGGAAAAAGAAATTGACTGTAATAAATTGCATACTGACCTGACTGGTATATCATAGCTTGATGAAATGTATTAGAAATAAGTTACCATCAAAGTTTGAAGAGGCGTTGAAGCACTGAAACGCTGCTGCAGTTAAAAGGCATGACACCAAGGAATGGATTAAAATTTGAACACTCAGACTGAAGAGTGCGAGACGGAGTGACTCAAAGAATATTTTTTATTTTATTCTTTCTCAGGAGAGAAAAATCGAACTTCTGGAGAAAAAAAAAAAAAAAAAGAGGCAGCAAAACAAAACATCCAAGCCAAGTAGAGCAAGAGAGCACAGAGGTCAGAAAGTAGCAGAGATGAAGAACAAATTCAGTGAACAAAAGACTGAATCAGAAGTCGGCGAAGGTGAAGGAGAGAAAATTAGAAGGCTAAATTAGAGCGTGTGCAGACGAGGAGCGAGAGCAAGCAAGCGATGCATGAAGGTAACGGCTGGCAGGAAACTCAGTCTTATATCATTTGAACACCTTTATAGTTTGGACACAGATCTCCCCCCTCCCTTCAGTCTTTTCTCGTTGCCTCGTCCCCCGTCTGTCTCTTTGATTTCAGCTCACTGGTTCCTTTTAAAGGTGCTCTTGCATGTCATAGTCAAATTACCCACGCTGCTTTGCTGTAATGAAACTCGCGGCAGACGAGCGCGTTGGCCTGTTTCAAGCCCGTGCTCCTGGTATTTATCAAAATTCAACACAAGTCTATTTCTTTTTATTTTTTTATTAGGAAACTTGTTTTATTTGCCCCCTTGCTGTTTCTCCCTGTCTGTCCTCTAAACTTCCAGTCAGAGTTGGTTGGGATGTAATGAGAAAAACACGGACAGGGCGAGTTTAGGTAAATACAGCATATCATTTATAATTATGGTAAAAGCAACCTCTTTTGTGCCTTTTTTATTCCACAGTTCTGATACATGCAGGTAATGGATTATGAATGCTCTGAATTAGTGCATTAACATCCTTTCATAGCCTCCACGGACTTGAATGTACGGTAATGGTAACGCTCTGACCACCATTCTCCGTCTCCTGACAGTCTGTATTTATCATTTCAGGACTGATTTTACTTCAGCCTTGTTAGCGCTAATTGTGAAGAGAATAAAAACAACACATAAAGGTGATTAATCCCTGTCTTGTTTTTGATTCTGTTTTAAAAAAATTTGATCATGATGAACTACTAAAGTTTTCTAAAGTAAAGCATTTTTGACATTTGTTGTTGAAGAGAACGTACACCCTCACTTATTCATATAGTTTTGCAGAAAAGGACATAAAAATATTTAAGCTGGTCTTCATTCTTTAACTTGAAGTGTCAGAAACACGACAGACGCCACAAAGATGGAGTGAAAATTAAAGCGTTGTTGGAAAAATACTAAATGCACCCTCACTGCTCCCATGTGATTTAGGAGGGAAATTATTGGCCAGCTGCTGCTAATTAATGCCCTTAGTCACCGGATCATCAGCAAGTGTGTCCACTTCTTAAAAAAGGCGCGTGGCTAGGGTGAAGCAAACGGGTTTCATGCATGTACAACTTTTAAAGTTCTTATTGTTGTTTTAACTCACGCCTGTTCCTCGGTTAAGGTTGCTTGTGTTCTGCATGGCTGCAGAAAGCCTCCCGAGTCATTTGTAGAGAACCCCACACAGTTTCTGATGTATAGGAAACGTAAGAAAGTGGTTCATGAAGAAAACCAGGGCACACGGAAATGGACTGATTTTATTTTCAGGTACCAGGAAGTGCAAAAAAAAACGCATCCATCAGCCACCGCGACCAAAAATGATCGTCAGGGAGGCTGACTGTACACGACTGATCACAACATGATGAGCCAAGTCCGCTGTAGTGACCACTGAACCCAAAACAGTTCCTCAAAAGACCCACAATCAAGTCCTCTGCTCTGTTTTTGCTCCGTGCAGAGCGTTTCATGTGTATAAGTGGATTATTTGTGTCATCTCTATGATTGGTGTGCTGGCATGTCCCATGATGGAGGCAGTATAAACAGAATATGGAGTTTGTTTGTTGTATATAAATGGAATAGGTTCTCAAGACGATATCACCACTCGTATGAGCCTCTGAATCCTGTCCATCATGGATCATTAGTTATATTCTAGCTTAAAGTAGGAACACAGCCTCTGCCGGAGCTGTTTTCTTCAATTAAGGTTAATTTGACTGGTTGAAATGCTTCATATTCTATGTTGGGATCTGTCAAGTTGCTCATTAAAGGTTATCTAAAGCCAGAAAAATCATCAGATACCAGGGTTTGACAACCCCCTGTTGCCAGAAGTCCACTTTAGAGATTTACATTTTTTTGTTGTCTCGTGATTTAACTAATATAACCCAAGTAAAATAATATTTTTTTAATGAAATGAGTATTTGAACTTGGTGTAGCCTTAGAGGGGATTTGGTGCCTTAGCCACTGATGCATTCATTTATACGCTGAACCAAAACAGCGACCTCTTTCTCCTCTGAAAAAAGGATAAGAAGCTGCGCGGCGAGCTACAGCCACCCCTCCACCAGCAATGTCTTGATTCAGCAGCTGCTCTGCACACTGTGGGGAAATGCATCATACCTTGATCATAACGACACGTCTGAGAGTTTGGCTGCAGGCGAACCCGGCCTCCCGAGATGCACGCAGACACAAACATGCACACGCAGGGTTATCTCTCAGTGCAATTTACACACACACACACACACACACACACACACACACACGGTCAGAGCTGTTGAGTGTTTGCACGTTACTCAGCAGTTTTTTTAATTACTGAAATTAGGCCAGGGTTTTGCCTGAAGGAAGGCGGAGGGGAGGGAGGCTGCTGAGCTCTGTGTTGTTGCTGCCCGTGACACAAAGAAGGGCACTGATACACATGCAGACAAGAGCACACACAGACTCCCCCTCTAAGGTGGCTGGAGCGAGCGCACACTCGGACCTGCCTTTAATAGGGCCATTTATGAGTTTCAAATCAAATTGCCCTCTAACCTGATGTCAGGACACACACTTGTATGCACACAGACACACACAGTGTGGACTGCTCCTTCTTTCTCCTTTATTTCCCCTGTCACTGCTGATGGTCTCACATTTAGAGAGCTGTCTACTACTCGGGTGGCGCCATGGCTCTAAAGCTCAAGGGTAATTGGAAATATTTCACACATTACCCTCCACTACTCAAACACACACACACACACACTCACACACGCTCACTCTTATCCGTCTCATCAGACTCCTTGGTGGTCAGAGTCTGATCATCAGAGTGCTTGTGTGACCAAAATGGTGCCCAGGGCACAGCCAATGCGATTAAAGCCAAACACAATGACTCCTTTTCAATTCCTCGTCGTCTTTGTCTCTCTTGAGGTGTCCTGGCAGTTCTGTAGCTCTTTCTGTCTCATACGTTTACGCTGACGTCCCGCACAGCACTCTGATCCGGGGATGACATTGTGTCCACATCTTGGTTACGAATTGAAGAATCAACGCGATTTGTTTGGCGTCATCCACATAGTGAAGTTTAGCCAAAGATTGGACAGTACTAACAAAACAGGTTAAAGGAGAGGTGGGGAAAGACTGTCCCAGTGAGAACTGATGTTGGTCGGATATTTAATATGAACCTAGTTTGGTACAATATTGGACATTAGGCTAACAGGATTGTAACGTCAGTAATTTTCCTAGGTGCGTTGAGTATAAACTAGTGTTGCGCCGATGCCATTTTTTGGCCCTGATACCTGGCTGTGCAGTATTGGCCGATACCGATACCATCTGTTTGAAATTGATGTGTGTGTGTTTATATGAAGAACTGCATACTACTTAGGGTAGTAGAACTTGTTATTGCCTACCTGGAAAGGGTGACAATAGTTAATTAAACCTTTGGCTCTCAAAGGCCAAAATAGTGCAACATTCGTGAAATTATAACATGTATAATAGTAGTGCAACAGTAAGACAGTAAAATTACATTAATAAGTGAGTAATATCTTTTGAAAACCCTGAGTTTTGGCTCTCAAATGCCAAAATAGTGCAACTTTCATGAACTTATATAACATGTATAATACTAGTTGGGAGAGAGAATGCTGCGTTCAAGTGACATACAAACATCAAAATGGTATTGGTGTCTATTTATTGGTACTCGCCGATACCGATACCACCATTTTAGTGCTGCATGGTGGCCCCGTCCGATACTGGTATCAGGCATCGGTGCAACACTAGTATAAACCTTTGGCTGTGCTGAGGGGTGTGGGAACTGGATGTTAGACCTGATTGATATATGCAGCAAAACTTCTGCTCCAGCCAAACTGGACAGCTCGTATAGGAACCGTTTGGATGATCGTAGCGCACCGGCGTACAAAATTCATACAATCCTTCACATGGAGGACTTTGGACTCGTGGCAAATCCATTGTATCACGTTTCAACAGGGGGCAGCTTGTAGTAATCTGCCCCCTGTTGCAAAGCGATGAGACAGATTGCAGCGAGCGTCCTAAAGAAGTCGAGAGAAGAGGCACTGATGTGATTAAAAGTTGCCCTCAACTTTCTGCATTTCTGAATGAACTCAGTCTCGGTGAAGGTCTTAAAATCCCTGCAGCCCAATTCCTGGCTTCATCCTCACAGCCAACCGCTGTGCAGCCAAAGCTTTGTAAAATGCCAGATTACAGTTTTACTCTTTTCATTTGTGCCTCTCCCCTCATCACCAGCTGATACAATAAATAGCTTCCGTTGATAACTTTAAACCATAAAACTTTTTTTTTTTTTTTTTCCCCATGTTTGCTGGACCAAATGTGCTGAGTGGGAAGTTATTATTCATTTGTGCGAGGATGTCAGTTTGAAACCAAAAAGATTTCCCACTGGAGTCAGATAAAGGCTAACCTGAGACTCACCATCTGGACTCGCTGCCATTGGGAGGGATTTCAATACCACAGAAAATGGACGAGCCAATCAGGATCGCCCATTTTCATAGATGTGACGTACCAGAGAAGAGACTGGATTCAGACAACAATGGCAGCTCGCAGCGAGGAAGCAAGCAGTAACATTATTTCATCAGTGTTGTCCAATCTATAGAATATAAATTCTTTAAAAGAACACCAGAGAACGCCTTTGAAGGCTTTTTCTTGGTGGAAACGATGTTTTAACCCTTCTCCCGTTCGGTAAGAGCTTGTAGCGCGTCAGTAAAGATGACGGACAAGTGGTTTATCCAATCAAATGTAAGGATTTTTGATAAGGTCCCTCCTTCTGAACTACATCTACAATGGAGCGATCCCAGATGAATTTGTGGAGCTCCGTGGACCGAAATCCATCTGCTGGGAGTCAGGTTAGATATAGGCAGCATTTTAAATGTAATTTGAACAGGCTCGCCAAAAAAGACTCGAGCTTTAAGACCTGCAGTGAGAACGTACCCCAGCTATTCCCGCCTTTAAGCAGGACTGTATCCTAACTTCATCCCATGTTTAAAAAGTTTACAAACATATTTAGAAAGGGATTTTAACTGTAGGCAATCTGTTGTAGTCCTGATTTATTCAGCTATGAAATGGGTTAGTGAAGAGGATTATGGCAATCGGATACCAAAAAAGGTGAAATCATCCTTATTGATGTCTTTGTGAATATTGCGAATGCTAATGAAATCCGACAGTGTGATGAGAACCCGCAGTATTAAAATGTCATATCTCTCGTCAAGAACTGTCTCAGTTGTCCTGCCGCTGATGGATTCAGAGATGCTGTTACAAGTCTGTGATATGAAGGTCAGTCGTTTAAGCTTTGCACCTCCTTCTCCTTCAGACTGCTGTCAGGTTGTGTGACAGAATTGGCCAATAAAGAAGCTCTGGCTACTTTCAGATCAATTTGTGTGGCAGCGTTCTGAACATGATGCAAATACTCTGTTGGCTATGTGCGATTAAAAACCAAGACTAGGGCTGGGCGATATGGATTAAAAAATAAATCTCCGATTTTATCATACCAAATCCGATTAATCAATTTTTTTCCTCCATTTTGTTTCATAAAAAGAAATTAAAGAAATTATTTTAAAACCTTGCTTTTATGTCAAGCATTTCATCAGGGAGTTGACCTGAATTCAAAGAGCAACTAAAAACAAGCTGTGAAACATGCTTGTAAAACAAGATGGCAGCCGTGCCATTATAAACAATGAAAATATAACATTTGCTGCTAGTGGTATTACACATTGAGCTAAGAACAGGCTTCACTGCACTTGTGAACTTCAAACTAAATTTAAAAAAAAAGTAAATAAGTAAATGAAGTACCTCGTATTATGGTAAAAAAAAGTTTCCACTTAACAATATTTTGACAATATATTTGCCTAAACATCAGCATCACATGCTGTTCTCTTCATGGAAACCCAATGAGTGTATTGGCAAAATAAAATCCAGATTTTCCAAAAATGAAATCTTAAAGAATTGTAAATTTGAATTAATCGATTAAATCGATTTATCGCCCAGCCCTAACCAAGACTGGCTAAATGTTAGCCGCTAACAAATGTTAGCATCTGATTTTGGAGCTTTGCATCTGTGCCAAAGTTTCTAAGCGGTAATCACCTAAAACAATTATTTAGAGGGGAAAACAATATTCTTACGGTTGCACAATATATCAAATGTCACAAAATAAATTTGTACAACATTGCAATCATTAAGGACGTTTTAGTTACAGTATTTTGTAGGATATTGCCTTTGCAGTGCTATGCCTGTTAATCAAAGGCCAACTTGCAGAGATATCTTTCAGTGTGTACAAATATTTTTTTTGTCTTCTCTCACTTTGTCACCATTTATTTTTTCCAAAATGCTCCCACATAAATGGCTCAAAGGTCTTGGGGCTAACTCTGGAAGCAAGGCAAGCTGCAAGCGGTTTGCCCTTTTGCAAGACAGGCTTCCACTAAACCTGAAATATTGTGACTTTTTGGTACCGCAAGACTTTGTAAGGCACACTGTGACTTTAATAGATGGGGGAGGGGGCTGGCAGATAAAAGAGAGGCAACTTAATTTCTCATCCAACTGGGAATTGGAGAGTTTAGGGTTCAGATTCCTATTCAGATTTTGTTCCTGAATCATCCTGCTGGACCCTAGTGGATGGAACGTGTTTCAGTTGTGGTCCTGGGAAGTCTCTGGAGCTTTCCCAGCCGGCTAGATGTCACCGCCAGCCACAGCAGTTATTCTTTCAAAAGTTCACATCTAAACAGATTAGGCAAATAATTGTTTTTTTTTCCCCTCCTAATTGCTGGTATTGTCACACTAAATTACATGTTTTGAAGTTAAATTAGCTGCGCTCTGTTGCAGATTGCTGCAAGCGCATGTCTTGCTTTCTGCCTAGATCAGTGTTGAATTCAGCTGCAGGTAGCGGGGAAAGGATCTGGTAACACATCGTGTCACCTTTTTGAAACCAGCAGATGTGCTTTGAAATAACAAAAAGCAGCAGAATCACAATCCGCTCTGCCGACAGCTTTTACTGCTAATGTTTCAGAGCAGCTCTTATTTTGAGCATCGTTAGTTCTGCTCTTTGAAAGTTTTGTTTCTGCGTTCGTTCCTGTATAGTTTGATCTCCTTCCCTACAATCTGTTCGCTTCCCTTTTTACACCCGCATTGCTGTTGTCTTATTAGGCTCGAATGCTGTTTTTAATCATGTCAACAACTCTTCTCTTTCCCTTTTGTCTTGCAAAGTCCCATCATTGTTACTGTTGAGCTCAGAACATGTCCTTAAAATTGTTTTTAGGTTTTATGCAAAATGTCACCAAATTTAACCTGCAGACAGTTGATGTTTATCTCATTTTAACACCTGAAGTTTCCTCTAAATGAGGTAAACCACCTTTAGGGGGGTTTGTACCCAACCATCACAGTGATATAGTTTCTAGATTTGTTCTAATGTTTGCTTAGCATCAGTTAAAGTTTCCATCACCAAAAAAAACTATATTTTGTTTTTTTGCTGCATCATTCAGAAGAAGGCTCATAGAGGCCAACAAGTAATTAAAATGCCATGTTTAAAATTCCCACCTTGCCTTTATTCTCCTTAATTTAAAGCAAAGATGGAGTGTTTATTGCTGCTATTTACAGCTGAATCTACAAATGCTGTGTACAATTCTATTCATAAACACCAAGTGTTGTTTACAACTGTGTTTATAAATCAAGAAGGCAATATAAAGCCTGGCTGACCTGGATATGAGCAGAATATTTTTATTTTTTTATTTTCCACCACTGCAAGCTCTGAAAAGCGGGTGTTATTTCAGCACCAATTATTTGCTGGGCCAAAGGCCAGAACCAGCTTTGTCAGGAGCTGAAGGTGGGCTCAGTCAAACAAACAAGCAATTAAAAGGTGTTCGTTGTGTTTAAATCATAAAAATTAATTTCATTCCCCTTTAAGACAGAAATGACAAAAGCTCAAAGCTTCACTATTAATAAGTCTCTGATCGGCCTGTTTGTTTGTTCCCCATCATTTAGTCAAAGTAGATACATGCAAACATTTATAATCCGTCCATAAACACTGTTGGTAATTATCAATCAGGGAGCAGCTGATCCAGATTGAAAAAGTCCACCTAACCTCATCTGGGCCAGCAGAAAGAACCAAAGCTCAAAAACACCAGCAATCAGTACAAAACGTTGTCTGGCATGTTTCAAACCGTGTATTTTGATTTAAAACAAAAGTCACTAGAATACCTGCTCCTTCCTGTCCTTTATCCCCCCGCTGTCTTCTGATCACCCGTCTTGCAGTTGTTGTCTTGTAGCGGATGCACAGAGCTGCCGTCACAGTTGCCATTTACAGCTGAACTTATAAATGCTGTTTATAACTCTGTTCATAACAAATAAAACTTTTTCTGTCCCCCTAGAGGGCATGAATAGATCCGGTTAAGTCGGTGTGCATAGCTACTATCCGCAGCGCTGATCAGAGAGCAGCTTCGTCTGGATGGTAAAGGGGTGTTGATGAGCACCGTTTCTAAATTATCAATGATGATATTAAGCTGCTGTACGATCTTCATTATTTAAAAGTGGAGGGATCAAATATTTAGTTCCTAGTTTTTTTTTATTCTTCCAGATGTAATGACTTGGAAAGAAGCTGCTTCTTGTCTTTTATCAAACCAGTTAGCAACACTCAGGCTTTTGCCCTGAAGCCACTTTAGTTTTATAACCCATGTATGAGAGCTTTTTACCTTCTTCCTGCGATATACAAAACAAAACAAAATATAAAATACCATTTTATATAAAAAAATATATATTTCTCAAGCACAAAAACTCATCAAAGCAATCAATTTATGTTAATGAGTCGATGTCTTTTCCATACATGTAATTTTTATTTATATCAAGTCCAGAGAACAATATTGACTTTGGCAAAATGAAATAATAAAACAGGAAAAAAAACAACATTGTTGAGTAAAAGTCAACATTATAAATCTAATTGGCTTTGTTTTTTTTCTTATAGGCATCAGTTTGAGTCCGCATACTGGGACGTACCGGTGTTGACCAGCTTTTGTTCTGTGTGCTTATTTATTGTCCCCTTTGAGCTTTACTGCTTATTGAATATTAACGTGTTTTGTTCTAATCGTCGTTTTTAAAATAAACAAAAAGAATTCACACATTTGAAATTCTGCTCCTAACATCATTCCTCAGAAAAACAGAAACACATGGTGCAACAAGTAACATTTTTATATATATATACCATATATATATATTTGTATTTTCAAGTTTTCTCGTTATTTTTTTCTCTTTTTGAAAGCCTTCAAGAGTCTCTGGAGTGAGTCTGAGTGAATGTTAGTGAATCTGTAAATGTCTTTTTCTGCCTCCTCTCTGACATTCATCAGTTTGGTTTAAACCTTTGAACCCATGTGGCACAAATAAGTCTAAAAGTTACACAAAATGAGTTTTGAAAATTTGATATTTCTTCACCAGTTTGTGCTCTCTGACGATGCTACGGTGCTGAAAGTATCCGTTTGAACTTTAAACGTTGCACTTCAGTTTGGATAGACCACCTCTTAACGTAATTGTGCAAATTCCTGCTTTCTACAGCATGCCCAGAAACCACTAAACATTTTTCCCCCTTTTTTTTTTTTTTTGTATCTAAACTGATGGCATGTTACTGGATTGACCCTGTCTGCAAATGCACATCCAGTCTGTTTCACCACTGCACCCACACTTAGGCACCCATCACCATTATTCCTTTGTTTCCATTATCTGACGTGCAGTATGATCTTGTCTTTCAGAAATGGACACTCACATGTTCCATCATCCCCCCTCGTCTCCTCCATTTTGTAATCCATATTGACTTGATTGTGATCCAAATATTTTTCTTTTAACATCCGTGCTCCCATCGCCTCCTGTCTTTTTTTTTTTATTTTATTTTCCACTCCTGTATTGATTGATCATGTCCACTGCACCAGGCTCTGTATTTATACTCCTGTAATCCGCAGGCACGGCCAGCCAAAAATCCTTACCCAGACACAGAGGGGACAAATCATTGACATTCATTGCTTTTTTTTTTTCTTTCTTCTTTTTTTTGGGGGGGGAGAAAATGCGTCTCAGAAAGTCGGTCTGCATCAGAAGCGAAATCCAAAAGTAACAGAGAAGGGCTCCAGACGTTTTGAAGCCCAGAGTTTCTCCGGCGTTGCCAGCAGTGGTGTTGTTTTTGATCCAGTTTAAATCCACTTGATGGTGCTTGTTGAGTCGGTGGGCGGCTGGGTTGGACTCTGGAGAGCCGAGGTGTTGCTGAAACTGCAGCTTTTGTTGTTACAAGCCTGAGCTCGCTCCATCTGAAACCTTTAATCTGATCCTTTTGTCATGATGTGACTTTGTTTCTTTGTGGCTGCATACTTGCTATGTTGCTTGTCCCCCTTTTTTTTGTGTAGGTTTTTGATTATAACTCTTTTCATCTTTTCTTAAGTATTTAATTAAAATTTGTCCTCCCCGTCTTCTATGTAATTTCCTGGACTTCTTGCTGGGCAAATAAATTGGCTGTGACTCAGTCTGACTTCTCTCCCTCACTCTGATCCCACCTCCCTGCTTTCATCCCTTATTTTCCGCTCCCCTAATTTCACCTCTAATCACCTTCCTGAATCACCGTCCTATTTGGAAGCCTTTCTCCGTCCTAACCTTGCTCCTATTCTGCCGCGTCCAGGCTATACCACACTCTCCTCCATGTCTTCGCCACCCTTCCCCTTCTCCTTGCTGCGCTCTTTCGCTCTCCCCGCGGTCGTCCCAGCGTTTGAGTTTGAGTTGGTGGTGTTATAGGCGTGGATGTACCCCCGTTTGAAGTCGGGACCCCCGAAGCCCCCGGCGCCCTCGCACTCGTCGCTGGTCGTCGACGAGGCGGCGCTCGTGGTCGAGGCACACTGCACCAGCATCCCGTGCAGCGACTGACTCCGTCGCGTCCAGATCACGCTCAGCCGCTTGGCGCAGCTCACGGCGCCGTAGCGCCTGGCAACAGTTGCTGCTGCATCGGTTGCTAAGGCAACAGAGGAGCCCATGTCGAGCGAGTGTCGCCGCTTGCCAACGGTCCCGCCGGCGGGGCTCAGCGGGGACACGGGGCTCTGATAAGCCTGCGAGGAGTTCCATTTGTCCCTGCCTCTGGGTGTGATTCTCCAGTCCAGCAGCTCCGAGTCTCTCAGGGGGGCCGCCAGAGAGAAGCTGGCCCGGTTGGTCAGCTCACGCTCCAGACGGGGATTTGGGCGGTCCCTGGAACGGGACTGCCGGGGCAGTGTGGACGAAGGAGAGGGCGAGTAATAGAGGGGAGTTCTGTCACTCTCCAGGTTTTGCGGCAGCGCCTTCCTCTGCCTCACCACCAGAGCCATCTCGCTCGCCGCCCCTGTCGCGGTGGACACCACCCCTCCGGCTGACAGGAACTGCTCCAGGTTGACTCTGGGCTTCTGCCGGGGCTTCGGGGGCAGCTTTGGAGGCAGAGGGGAAGCAGAATCGGCTCCCTCTTTCTCCTTGTCCTTATCTTTCTCCGCCTCCCCTCCTCTCTTAGAGGGCAGACCGTTAGGCAGGACCACCATCATCACGTCTCCAGAGCCGTTGGATTGATAACATCCACCCCCGTTTCCCCCTTTATCCCCTCCACTCTGGCAGCAGGCTCCACCGCCGGCCTCGGTGTTGCCGTTGTGGCAGAACATGTGGTCGCTGTGGTTGCAAACACGATGCCGGACCATGAGCGCCACGGTAAACACAAGTAGGGTGACCACGACAACGCCTCCGACCAGTATGGTGAGCGTCCCACCCAGGAAGTGGGCTTGGAGGGAGCGGCACGCCGGGTAAACGTCCTTGGTGGAGAAGGAGGTGCACCCGAGTACCTTCGTTGCTGCCAACGAGGTGATGGTTTCATCAAAAATGGCCAGAACGCACAGGTTGTAGTCCACGCCAGAAACCAGGTTCTTCAGCAGGAAACGGTCGCTGGTTGATGGGAGGATTCTGCAGAAAGAAAAGTTTGACTTGGTTAGTGTGGACAGTTTAAAATATATTCAGTGACCTAGATAGTTAAGCTTTTCTTACTGTGGAAGAGAAAATAAGGCATAAAATTAGAGCAACAAACTAAAAGGTCTAAAAACGGCAAAGGATGGATTCTGTTATTAGTGAGAGCAAAGAAAAGGAGGCTTTCTGTGGCAAAGGCATCAGGGGCAATAAAAGGCAACTCATTTGGAGGGTGGTTGTTGTCCACAGTTGTTGGCAATCACATTCAAATCTCTGCATGGAGTAAATACTAACACATGCAAGCAGTGTGCATGGAGCAATTTAACAGATTTTTCAGGGGCTACTAAATATTCAAACGACATTTTTTTCCCAATAAAATGCATATATCATGTTAATAATAATCTCACTGAACACATTTAATGAGATGACAAAAGTAGTAATATTGATGATGAAAAATGCAATAAATGCAATTAAAAAAGTAATTAATCTAAAGAAAATTAATATAAAGAAATATTGTCATGAATCATCATGAAAATAAAGGTTAAAAGCAATTTAAACAGCTATAACCTAAGGACAATAGTAGTGGATAAAACGAGAAATACGACAAGTAGGGCTGGACGAAATGGTCAAAACTTATATCACGATATATTCTCTAATTTCTATTGATAAGTATCGAAGCTTTCTCCTCATAGAAGGAGAAAGCTTCTGGTAATATCCCAACTTTACTCATCATTAATGCTTTATTCTGGCAATATTTTGTCTTTGTCTTCATTCATAAAATTGTCTAAGTATGACCCACTTTTGGTTTGCACAAAATTTTAGTGAGTTTGGGCAAAGCATGTAAAGTAGGGAAACTGTTTCACAAAGTTAATTAGTAGTTCTAAACATATTTAGTGTTTTGTACCACTTTTTTCGCTTGCCAACGTTGATATGTGCAAATAAGGCTATATATATATTATAAAAATATGACATTGATATATAGTCAGAATTACATGTAATCCTGTAATCTCAGATAAAACAGTAAAACTTGGTCAAATGACAAAATGAATATTAAACTAAATTGGATTTAAACTTAATACTAATTAAAAATAAAATTAGGAAAAGACAAATGGTTAAGAGAAGACCTTAAAGTAAAAAAGGTTTGAAAGTGATCAAATAATAAATAATAAATGTTTAACTTATACACTTAAAATGTAAACCTTAAACAGTGCAGGATTTCCATTTGAGAGAAAACTAAGATAAATCACCGTTGACTATTAAATTAATCTCTCCTACAATTTAACATGACAGCATTTATCCATAAAGAGACGGTTTGGGTAGTTTGGTGAATTCTAGAGGGATGAGATGAGATGTCTCCCTAAAAAGGTTATAAAAGAAAGAATCTGACCCTGCATGGAGAATATCCTGAGGCGAACACAGTGCCTCTAAAGCTGGATAAAATCACAAACTTTGTCCCGGCCAAATGAAAGCATGGGGCTCAAGTTGTACAGGCTGAGATCTGTGGCAGTGGCCTCATATACCAGGGTAAATTTGTGAAAACATGACTTTAGGAAGTGAACTGAGTATTTACGTTGGTTTGCATTATGCCAGGTTACAACTCAGATCTTAGACAGACTCTTATCAGACTCTTTATTTCTTTCTGATCGCATATCGCTGCGTCAATTTAAAATATTGCTGTTAATAAAAGTAAAATCCAGAAAGAGTAAACCTTTACCTATATGACTGACATGATTTGGGAGGGGAGTGGCTATGGAGAGAAGTGTTTTCACCCTGTCCTCATTTTAAGTGCTGGACTTAACGAGTGGAGGAGAGGTGAACTGAATGAAGAACAGAGGGCCCCCACTTTACATAATTTGTGTTTTTGTTTGCTCCTGGGTGGGAATTTAGTCTATTGTTGGTATTTAGATGAGTAGAACAACCGTGTGTTTTATTTATTTTTTGACCAGTATGTGTGGGAGACTGAAGCCCACCTGAAGCTCGTTGGTGCTGGTTTGAGTTTATCTTCTGCAGCTTTAACCCTCTTATGGTAAAGTGTTTTTTTCCCACCCCTCCTCTGCTTTTGTGTCTCTGTTTCTCTTGGCTTTCTCCTGCCACATCAAAGAGCTTATTTTGTATAATGTGTCTCTGACCATTTAGTCTCTCCTCAGACTTGGAGTTACATCCCGTAAAGGCCATCTAGGATGAGTCATACCCACAGGGAGCTCTCCTTTAATGCCCCCGACCTAACTATTTAAAATGCATCTAAAATACAGAGGGCTACAGAAGATTTCCTTCGCTTTAAATTGGGTGTAATTACCGTCATGTAATCAAGTTTTACAAATGAAACCAGTCTGATTGAGGCTCCTCATACATATTTATGTTGGTGTTGATGGGATGGGATGATGGGATTAGATGTTTAATAATGCAGTGTAGCTGGGAAATCAGAGGCGCCGACTTTCAGGCATGCTGCAGGGCAGATGCATGGATTTTAGGCCATGGAATGAATATTGATCTATCCTAAGGCTTAAAACCTAAAACTTTTAAACCTGGTGCCTAAGGATAGAAGCTACCACACATGTAGACCTCTGAAATGACCCCCTAAATTCAATTCACTTTTTAATTTTTATTTATATAGCACAAATTCTCAACACACACCTTCTCAAGGCACTTAAAACGTCAATTTGATCTAATTTATAACGACAGATGGGTTAAAAAGGTTTCCATCTAAGGAAACACAGCAGATTGCATCAAGTCATTGACTTGCAGTGTTTGTGGCAATCCTGAGCATGCATGTGGCGACGGTGGAGAGGAAAACTCCCCTTTAACAGGAAGAAACCTCCAACAGAATCAAGCTTGGCCGTGAACGACCATCTGCCTTGACCGACTAGGGGTTTTGGTTTCAGATGAGTCTGATTGATATAAATAACTTTGATATGAGAGTTAAACAGACGGTTAAACAGGCAGCGTTCCTAAACAGTCTGAACAAGTCTGAAATGGCAATGTGTAGATGGGTATGAGAAAAGAAGACTATGAATATACAATTAGACAAAAGCGGGGCTATCAAACAAGACTTCTTTAGGGCATGTGCCTTTCTAGTTGTAGATGTCCTTGGACCAAAACACCTGGAACAAATTACTGAATTAACACTGAAAGCAGTCAGGTTCTGCAGAGTCTTGCTAATTGACTCAAAGCTTCTGTCTTGAAGTTTAGACTCAAGACTGAAGGTTGCAGGCATCTAAGGACTGGAGTTTGAGATCTGTGGTCTAAAAGCATCCATCCACCAATCCATCCTTTTTATTGTCTTTAAAGCGTAACCTATAGAGATACTATACATATCAATTACAGCAGATAGCTATAGAACTAGCCGCTGTAGTTTATGGTAAAACTTTTTAATGTTGTTGCTGTATCAACCCTTCAGACCACTCAGATCTTCTGGTTCTGGTCTACTCTGCAGAACCAGAACCAGACATGGAGAAGCAGCATTCAGCTTCTATGCTCCACAAATCTGGAACATCCAGAAAACTTTAAATCGAGACGAAAACCGACCTGTTGAGTTGCTTTTGGCCCACAACAGGAACATTGACCAACATAATTGATATATATTGATGTTTTCACTTGATACAATTTAATGTTTCTTACTGGTCTCAGAACCAATGACTGTTTTGATGTATTTGTTTTTTTTCTGTTTTCATGATGTAAAACTCTTTGAACCGCCTTGCTGCTGAAATTTGCTACATAAATAAAGTTAATACATGAAATAATGGGCCAGATTTACTGAGTAGTCCAATTTGAACAATGCATAGACATTTCTCACCCAGGCTTCATTGTGTTGCCATAGATTGCCTCCTCACATGGTCACAGATTTGCCCAACTATTTCCTTGTTGGAGAAAGCCAGGTTTGTTACCTCGGTGAAAGCTCATTATTAGGCTCAGCAATGTACTAATTTTCCTGAAAGCATATCTCCCCCCCCCGGTTCTCTACACATAAAACCCTCATGTCTACAAACTTCCCAGAAGAAAAGATAAGAGCAAACGTTGACCTGAAAACTGAAAATAAGCTTCTTGGATCAAAGCAGCCATTTAAAACTAAACATAAAAACAAAGCCGGCGCCTTTTGAAAAGATGTGCGTGTTTTTAAATAAGAAATGCAAAAGCCAGTTTGTCAAAACATCCCTGGTAAAAAGTGGCACTTGTTCCATTTTCGTAGAGTAATTAGTTCTCTCAACACTGCCTCTACACAAAAACCTTTTGTTCTTCAAATTGTCTGGCAGCTCTGTGGAGC
The DNA here is from genome assembly GCF_011125445.2 of Fundulus heteroclitus. Lineage (NCBI taxonomy): Eukaryota > Metazoa > Chordata > Actinopteri > Cyprinodontiformes > Fundulidae > Fundulus > Fundulus heteroclitus. The sequence continues at coordinate 23,883,366 of NC_046374.1, read as the reverse complement.
AACGGACACCAATTATACTGGGAAGCCCAAACATCAGAGGAGTAACTAATATTAGCTGGAAAAATAGAACAACGAGTCAGATATGTTTTCAGAAGTTGTCAAGTCATGGAGGTATTGTCTAATGTGTCATGGTTGGGGTGGGGTGTGGGGGGGGGGGAACTCAAACTGAAGGACTCCAGGGCAATCAGTCGCTCTATAGGATTGAGTTTCCCCTGTAAAGCCCAGTAGTGGAGAGAGTGGGTGCTCAATCAGCTTTCCAGTAGGAAGAATAAAAGAGTCTGTACTCAGAGCAGTGCTGCTGCAGTGCTGCCTCTGTTTCTGAGCAGAAAGCCTGGCTGATGATAAAAACATCAGTGGTGTCAATTAATCCAGAGCCGTCATGTGAGTGTAACCGAGTCACCATACTTGACCGCCGTTATTTCATCACTGACGGGAGGGGTGTACTCAAAGGGCAAGGCTTTTGGCTGAAAGTTGCACCAATCAGGCCTGCAGATTCCTTAATGGAGGCAGTAGATTTTAATCTGCCAAAACTGAAGACTTCATCTGATCATCAGATAACACAAAGGTTGATTTTTGAGCACAGCAACAATCTGGTCTGGTCTGGGAATAGGATAAAATATGTATTGGCAAGCCGAGGCCTTACTGAAACCAGCAATGAGGGGAAACCCTAAAATTCAGATTGGTGCATCTCTTATTTTAACCTGCAGATCAAAGGAAAACTAGCTTGTTTGTTTCTCTATGTAATCCCATTTTTAATGTGTATTTTTTAGATTAAGGGGCAGGAACATTGTACCTCCCACCACTTTTGAAAAGGGGAAAGACCAGAAAACATGGCATTCAAGTAGGACAGATCTGTTTTCCTCCATCAATAAAAAAAAGGCAAAAAAAAGGAATAGGCCAGTATGATGCTTTGGCGGTATGATAATCTGGACTGAAATCACCACATTATAAAAGTAGAGAGATAGAGAGAGAAAAAGAAATCATAGCTTTCCAACTATATTTTTATATACTTGGAAACCTGATCTAACAGGTATGGATTCAGAAATTAGTAAATTCCTCCCCAGCTGATTTGTGCTTGTTGTAAAATAAGGACGAGCCCAGAAGCCTTTTTCCTGCCAGGCCAGTCAGTGAGATGCAACAGGTAAATAATCTGTGCTCCATCCAGTCAAGGAACACTCTGGTATCTCTGGATCTCGTTAAAAAAGGACTTTAAGCCACAGGAGGGGTGTAACTTAAAATTTCCAGTGTTTTGAAAATACAACTTCTTATAATATCACTAAAGTTTGATTCTGGCATGCCTTCTACTTAAAGTAATTACTTTCCCCAAGTTTGTCATTGCATACAGTCATTACAGTAATTTAAAACAACTTCAACTGTGTTAATGTTACGAAAAGTGGCTTATTGGGTCTACAAAAATAACTATTTTAGAATATTTACAGAATTTTGCAGGGGTTGCTAGTAAATCTATAGTGCATTGTATTTTTAACTTTTCCCTTTGTTAAACTGATCAGTTGTTTGTTTTTTTTCTGTTCATCAGATTTTTCATCCTGTAATCCTTTTGTAATTCACGGATATGAAGAAGGATCTGAAGGATATATAGCCTCTCAAGCTATATATCCATGAGATCTTTTTTGTTCCCTCTGTCTCCCTTTACCTTCTGTGTCTCTATAGACAGACTGCATCTCTACTGGTTCTCAGTGCTCCAGCAATGCTCACTGGACCCTTCCTGACCTCCAAGCTCCTCTTCATTTTAGTCACTGTGCTAGATCTCTATTAGCCTGAGCAGCAGCCATGTAGCGTGATTCAGCAGCCAAGGTCATTTGGCCTCTGTTTGTCTTTTTTCTCCCCCGTATCATTTCTTCTAAGTGTCCCCACTCCTTCCTCATCCTTTATCTTTACAGCCTTTTCTTATGTTTTGTATCCTTCCTCTCACGTCTCCACATATTTCAAGTCGTCCTCTCCGCACCCCAACACGTTTGTCTCCGTTATGAGGTTGTGAATCACCTCTCTAGTAGGGTTTTAACACGTACACCAGCAGTGATAAATGTAGGCATATTCACTGAAATATACATAAAAGTCATGCATCTTTTGAAAGAAATGCATCTTTGATGAGCTGATTTTTTTTTTTCCTGCAGCCATGTTGTGCACACACAGCCTAGACAAAAGGAAATGATACTTATCTGAAACCTAAGTGCTCTTCATGATAATGTCGCCTTTTGTGCTGATCTCCTGGTTGGAAATCAAATTAACAAATGTCCTTGTTTGTTAATGCTTGTAGCATCATCTGAAGACTTTATTGTTCTGTGCCTCTGAAGTTACAAAGAGTGCAGTTCTGATGCTGTGCTTCAAATTGCTCTTTGGTTAAACTCAGCAAAAAAAAATCAAAAAAGCTGGCAAGTGACATTTCTGTTGAAGGTGTTGACTCCAGCATGAGTGATTATCTGAATCCAGGAGAGGAAGAAGGTTCTAGTTTAGGAAATGGGGAGTTGGCTCATCTTTCTCCTCCTCCTCCGGTGTTCTCACCATCGGAGCCGAGTCTGGTGGTCTGACACCTGACAGCATCGGGCCATGGAGGAGAGAGGAGAAAGAGCAAGACTAGGAGGAACAACAAAGCAATTATCTCCTTGTCTGGCTGACATCTATACTGCTCCCGTTTCCTTTTCCTCATGTCACTTCCTTTGTCCGTTTACCCTTCCTTCTCTTTTAGGCGTCTTGATTTGTTGAACTGTTAAATCTTTCATTGGCTGTCTTTCTTGATTTAGCCTGCAGAGATCTTCTGTTTTCCTTCATCTGTCCAAATGTCAGTCTTTTATACCTTATTTTGGGTGTTGACTTTTTTTCTCCTGCCTGTTTGTCCCCGTTTTTCCGATCCAAAGTAGCAGGCTCTGGCTGTTCTCTGCCTTTGAGTTTTATCAAGATTTGGAAAAATCACATTTCGAAACCATTAAACTGTTTGGTTTTGTCTTATATAGAGAGGATTTTAGAGAAAGTGCTGCAGTGACCAGGGTTATACTCAGCTTTATGAATCAGAGCAACACTATACACTGCTCCTCCCCCACTTGTTGCTGCATGCTGCCACTCAGCAGGCCAAAAGAAGGCCTCTTCAATTCTTTCTTGTATGCTAGAAAATCAAATTCCTAATATCAGTTCAGGACCTACTACAAGCTACACCAACGTAGCATCTCCAGACCTTCTGTGTTACATTAACGCACAGTCTACTGTGTATAAAGCTCTAGATATATATATATATATATATATATATATATATATATATATATATATATATATATATATATATATATATATATATATATATATATATATATAGATATATATATAGATAGATATATATATATATATATATATATATATATATATATATATATAGATAGATAGATATAGATATATGTATATATAGATAGATATAGATATATGTATATATATATAGATATAGATATATGTATATAGATATAGATATAGATAGTGTCTGCACTTACAAGTCAAATTCCTTGTAAGTGCAAACCTACTTGGCAATAAACTTGGTTCTGATTCATTGCAACCACGCATCAAGTTGTAGCTGCCAGTGGGACGTTTCAGCACCGCACCAAGCATTTAAAACGACTTTCAATACTCTACTTATAGTCTGTTCTTGTGAATATCTACCAGATTTGTATCATTAATTCCTGAAAGTACGCTACAGAAACACCACGGTACAACTTATGCACACGGTTTAAGTACGTGGGTACAAAATGCTTTAATACATTGGCAAAGGGAGTTAATTGACTTGGAGCCTGGTCTCCATGTATTGGACTTATTTGTCCGGATGTACTCAACACCTCTCACGCTAATGTCCTTACAGCCATTTGTGAACAGTCTTTGCTTTGTGGCAATTAAAAGATACATACTCAGTCCAACAATGCTTTAGTATCACTAGGCTAGGTAGTAAAGGTCAAAGTAACATTCACACGAGATGAAGCAGCCAAAGTTTCCCAGCAGAACAAGGCCCAGATCTTTTTTTCTGCCTCTTCCAGGTTGGCTTGTTCCAACAGTGCATCCTGGTCACATGTTACCCAGCTAAACTGCTTCCATTGATTCTGGCCCGGTTCTGATGCGCAGAGGCCTATTGTTGTCATCAACATGAGCACCCTGAGTGTTGTGCAGCTATTTAAGACCTGACACGGTGCAACGAGCTGCAAAACATTTTGTCTGACGCCCTTCTACCAGAATCGCCATCAAACATCTGTTTGATTGGACCACACAAGGTTAGCCTTCATTGTGCTGTAATGAAGCTCCTTCCTTTTGAGAAGCACTGACCTGTGCAGGCTAGGAAAACCCATCAAAGCAGTAGTTTGGGAGGAGCTCTGAACTACAGCAGTAGCAATCAAAATGTGGTCCTCATTAAAATGACTCAAATCGTTCTGCTTGCCCATGTTTCCCTGCTCACTATGTATCCCACCCACTAAAGGGTCCCTTGATGAGGGGATGATTAGTGTTATTTACTTTGTTATAATCGTACACCTGATTGGCGTCATGTCCTATTTTTTTTTTCTTAAAATACTTTGAAAATATCAACAAACTATCCTACTCTTACTGGTAAGCATGCCGTACCATCCCTAATTCTGATTACTTTTTGTTTTTCAACTGAAAGCCTGGTTTGGTTCATGATTCGTATTCTAAACCTTATTTTTCCTGACCTTCATTGTTTACTTTAAAGTTGAGGCGTCCTTGTCTTCCTTTCACAGTTTGTATTTAATAAAACCTGATGTAAGGATCAGAACTGGATGTTTCTCTTTCCTCTCGACCTCACGCCTTTGATTTCAGCCGACACATTTATTCACAAACTAGTTCAACACTTAATTACATCTCCTCATAGGGTACAGCTGACCCCAGTTTGGACCCCCTTCCTTCCACTCATTTCCCTTATTTATTTAGTTTTTCTAGTCAATGGCGTTCTTCCTTTCCCTTCTCTTCCTCCATCGTTGTCTCTGCATGCCTCAGCTCTGCCCACGCTGCTTTATCTCTGACACATCTCCATCAATTCTTGCCTCGGCAGATGCTCCAATCTCGCTTCTTGTATGACTTCTTGTTTCCAGGCTAATGCCCGGCTAAATGAGGATGCTCATATCCGATCTCCCAGCAATATTGCATTGGACGCCACGGTGTGTCATATGTTACAGGGACAGAAATTGAAGCCACGTCAGGACTTGACTGCAGCATTATGCAACACGCCATGTTGCTCTGCAAATATGTGCGCATTTCTTGAACATTAAACACATCACTCAGTACTCTGAGTGCCAAATATTGGTCTGCTGTTGTATAATTAGCAGCAGAAAATGGGTGCATTGGATTTCGTGTAATTTTCAGGTTCTATTTCTTTCAATGCCCTCCCCTCCTGTGAGTCATTAGCCCTGTTCTCCACCGTCTACCTCTCAGCATGCTCTTTTTTTTTTCTGCATGTCAAACTTTCTACCTGTTCTTTTTAATTGTGTGTCCCTCTTTATTTTAGGTCTGAACCAATGTGCTCATTATTTCATAAACTCTGCATGATTCATTCTCCAACTTCCCCTTCCTCGTCGGCTCTTTGATCATTCCCATTGCTGTTAAATTGTGTCCTCAGCTAGGCACTTTTGAGTTCTCCCCAGGAAGGTTGATCCCTGTTGAGACCGGGGTGGAACTGTGAGAATTTTCAAAGCCCTTACTTTCCTGGTTGGATAGATGTGGTTTTAAAGTCAAGACATTTCAGCCTTAAAGTGTGCCTACTGCAATGCAATGTACATATAAATGATTCCAATCTTATTTCCCCTGGGTCCTTGGGGGAGAATATCCATACTTAAAAAAAAAAAAGAAACATGAGCACAATAGAAAGCAACAGAGTGCATCTTTAGATATGTTTTATTATACACAACGGGGTTTGAGTCAGCGGCACCCACTGTAAACTTTAATGTGTTTCCTTTAATGAGGTCCTGCAGTGCATTATTGCTGGGAAGCTTTCAGTGGAGACAGCTTAAATCAGAGGCAACTGGACTTTCGTTCAGCTCTTTCTGAAGATGCTTCAACACCTATCCAGGAGTCTTTGTCAATTCTGGGGGCTCGCACTAGAACGACCTGCAGTTGGAGCAATGTTGTTTTAAAGGACATGGAGGCCCATTTTCTGTCAGATCCAAATCAATGACCCACCTGTCTCTGTCCTGAGTCGTTAGAGGCTATTGCTTGGTGTGAGTAGAGTACTTGGTCACGTGGATCATGATTAAATTACTGATATAATCACTTTGGGATGTGTTGGAGGACGGAGCTGTAAACACTGGGGAGTTGGAAGCTCAAACCTCCCCCTTTGTTTAGTGATGGCTTTTCTCTTTTCACCAAGTTTGCGTCTTTCACCCCTCTTTCAAACCATCTTTTCTCCCTGTCCAAAATCTGTACATCATTGTCATCAAGAATGTCAAGAGTCACTGATTTGCATCTGACTTGGAATGTGCCTAGGACGATGGGCCTCCATGTCCTTAAAAACAACAGCGCACCAACTGCAGGTTGTTTGTAACGCGAGCCCACAGAACTGACAAAGACTCCCGGATAGGTGTCTAAATGTTTTCAGAAAGAACTGAATGAAAGTCCGGTTGCCTCTGATTTAAGCCTGTTTGCTGTTGTGCTGACCTGGATAACTGAGAATTTGCACAGGCTTTAAGTGGTGTAAATACTTTGTACATTAATATGCGTTTTTTTTGGTGCATGTTATAATAGTAGCAGCTCTTCATGGCTATTGTCCTGATCTAAAATTTAAATCTTCGTCCTAGTCTTCGGCCTAGTGGTTAGAGCAGCAGGCTTGCATCCTAAGAAGGCTGCAAGGAGCTCGTTCGAACCCCGCAGATTGCCACTATGAGCACGACCCATAGCTCAGGGTAACCAGATGTTCCAGATGTGCAGGGCCAGGTCGTCCAAGACGTGCACTGTCCCATGCAATGTCCCCAATTTGAACATTTTATGATTGAGAAAAAAGGTTGTGCACAGCAACAGATATTACCTGGTCCCACTGTTGTCAAGACATGGTAGAAGAGCCGACTGAGCCTCCATGCGGGTCGACAGAGTAAGTAGAATGTCATTTAGAGTTTGTCGCATATTTAGTGTATACAAAGACTTATATATGTCCCATATTTTTGCAGGCAGTTTGCAACCTTAGCATCGTAACCCAACCTGGTTGTAATGATGCTAATGCTAACAAGCCATCACTTGCACACTGTTGCTTATATGGTTATACTAACACAAGCACACTAAATTGGGCTTTTAAACAATAAGTAGTGCAGCACACAATAATAGGAACTGCAGCCGCTTCACAACTACTATTTTTGCACCTTGCAGAGCAGAGCCCAAGTGGAGCACAGCCTGGTAAAGCCGGCATTTTGCTTCAAAGTTGACGCTACCTGAGCTTTCTCGCCAAAGCGGCTCATCACAATTTTTCTCTCTCACTTCTCACAGAGGTAGGTAGCTCTGTTGGGGAATTTAACTCAAGTGCATCATCATAGTTGATGGCGGCCTCACACATTAAACTGAGTCATAATATGCTTATATAAAGGCATTATATTCCAGGAAAATCCAGCTGTTAACACTCTAATTTGCGATAATTGTAACAACATGTAGCTGTTGAGTTCTTCAGATTTGATTCAAAATGACTGAGCTCAGGAACTTGTCTGGGGGGAATTTTAAATCAAAATGAGGACAGTGGTTTCAGTCCACATATAGAATATTTGCTGAAGATTATAGCAAGATTATAGCAGCGTTTTAGCTGAGATTTTGCTTTTGCATCCATCCTACAACTCCAAACCTATGCCAGTTTGGATCCTAATTTTCTACCCTAGTGTGACCATTTTATCCCTGTTACCACTTTGCCATGCACTCAATATAAAATCTGTTCCCACTATTGTGAGGTACTTGGATGAGTAAAGGTTTCTATTTAAATGTGACTTAAAATTGAAACAATTACTCTGAAGATTGTTCCTAATTCCTATTTGTGCCAGGTCCTGTGAAATAAGTGCCATTATGTCACCTGATCTAAACAGTTTACAGAGTTTGATTATTGTAAATGATGATAAACCGTTATCCGATTAAGCATTTATAAAGTTTCAGACTTTAATGTTACCACTGTTTTGTAAACATGTAGTAGACGGCTCACGTCAGAGTTGGGCATGCTTCCTTGTTTACCCCTCTGGTGTTCGTACACCATGTAACTGGAACATTTAGCCTATAGATAAAGTACTGCATCTTTCAAGTAGTATTTGAGGTACAAAAAAAGTTGTCTATTTCCCTCCACTAATTTTATTATCTACATGGTTTCAATGAATTAATGGAACATTTTAAACAGGTTTATAGCTGATTATTTGCTGAGCAGGGACCGCCAAGGTGTGGTACTGTAAGGTTGTGGCAGAGCTCCAGGAGGTGGAGGCTCAGGTGTCATCAATGAGAGGAGCCGGGGGTGACGGGGTGAGCGGTGTCCAGCAGGTGCGTGGCACCTGGCACTGTCACAGATGCCACCAGAATTATAAAAGCCGGGCTAAAATGAAGGCAGGAGTCGTGTAGAAAGAGGCTGACCTTTAAAAGTGATTAAATCTGCCACTCGCAGATCTGCTGTGCTCTGCAGTCTGTGCAACTCCTGCAGTGTTCTTGTTTCACTCAACCCAGATATATTTACTTTTTACCCAGTGTTGGAACAGCGACTTGCTTTTGTTTTTTGTTTTCAATTATGAAACCCTCTTTTTTTTTATTCGCTCTCTCTCCACTCTCTTTGTACCTCAGGCTTCCTCTGCCCAACTCAGATGGGTTTAGGTTCTTTTCCCACATTCTAAAGCAGACACAATACTGCAAAACCACTATAAATCTGTTAGAAAAAGCTTTCAGTCCCATTCTTCTGTTCTTTTCATTCCAATTTATAAGCCAGTCCTCCTTTCACTGTATTCTGTTTTTCCTGACTTGCCAGCTGCTGTTATACTGCAGTTGGCTCTTACACATCGATGACAAGGGATAAATCTATACTGTAAATCCCTTCCAGCATTGTAGTGGGCATGGTTTCGTTCTAATGGTCCCTGCTTTGATTTCCTCTTTATCTGTCCATAGACCGATTTTCCCAATTCTTCTGCTTTGTCTAATCCGCATTTTAAAAGCGGTTTATATTCAGGTTTGAAGTTTATACCTTAGTAGTCTAGACTAAATCACTCCTTGACTAAACATAAGTGTCCATTTAGTTAGTGGCACCTACTGTTTAATGAGTTTGCTGTAACATTTTCCTGTAGCACAATGCTGCTCTGAAGCTTTAATTGGGGTAATATGTTTTCTACTTTAGGTCAGGTTTTTTTCGGCTGCTTCTTTAACGGCATGGATATCTTCATGATTGACGATCTGATGTAAAACTTCATCCCTTGTCCTGTGCCTTAGTTGACAGCAGTTTAAATGAAACTGGAATTTATAGTGAAAAGGCTTTTTTTGTTTTAAGTCGAAGCAGCACTCATCTTCCCATTAACAAGCTGATCTTTATTTCTTAGTTGCCATAGCGTTGAGTGCGTGTTAGATAGGTCAAGTGTTAATCAACTTGTTTTCAATATACTGTTCTGTACTGCAAACAAGCAGATGGTCTATTGGCCTTCAAGTACAACATTAATGTCATCTTGAATAAAAAAAAAAAGTAGCAGCAGAGGATAAGACAATTTCCTGAGCTCACCAAGCATGCTAATGCTAAAGCTAGCACACAAATGCAAACTCTAGCACACTAAATGCAACAGTCACGCATGCATTAACACTAGCATGCTAATGCTAGCATGGCATTGGTAGCATATTAATGCTAATGAAAGACAACTAATTTTGACACCATCAGACTTACACCAACATTAGCGGAATGATAGCATGCTATCGCTAGCACATTCAGCACATTTCAGACCAAAATTGGCTCCAGCGGTGCTACACCCAATAATTTGCATTGCATGCAACACAAAAGTGTTTTGCCCACCACTGAGCAAACTATAAGTGGAGCAAAACTCTGTGGTGCCTGCACTGTACTGTCGTCAGAGTAGAAATCTTTTTGAACATTTAACACAGTGTGCTTTAACACGACCTCACGCACAGGGATATCTTTAAACTGCTTCTGACTCAGCAGAAAAGACGGTGAGCATGGAGGCAGAGCTTATTAGCAAGCCCTGCACTGCCCTTTGGATCATGTGATATGCTTCCCTCTGTCTCTTAAACAGGGGCAGTTCTTTTGTGGCTTTTAAAACAAGAAATTTATCATTATAGCTTATAGAGCTCCAGCTTTTGCACAGAAAACATGGCCGTCATCCTCCTGGTATATAAACAAGTCTGTTTTGTGCTGTTTGAGCTGCTTTTCTTAGTTGAATCTCAAATTCTCCCTTTACTAGACTTAAGTTTCTACCATGAGATTTGAAGTGCCTTGGCTTAGGTTGTTTATCCCCTTACATTATATTCTTATATATTTCTCTTGGCCCATCTTGACTTTTCCTGTCCAGAGTGTATGTCTGAGTTATCGCTTTGGCTGAAGCAGAAAACTGCTGCTCCTGTAAAACTAGGTCCTTATAAGTTTTTACTTGACATGTATTTAAGAGGTTAAACTTGGCCTGGGGAAATGGGATTTCAAGAAGTCTCTGCACAACATTTTAACCCAAACTGAAGTACCAGGTTTAACCACATTTTTTTTTTTTTATTTCTTCAACATGGATTGTGCAAATATGGGCAATCATCAGTTCTTGGGTCTCGTCTATCCAGATGACAATGTTTCAGAAGTCCAGTGGTTCATGTAATAAATGCTTCATCTCAAAAACTAAATCATGGTGTCAATTTCTTACTACAGAGAAGTGGCTTTCTCCTGTCAACCCTGTTCAACAACATGTTGAGGGTTTTGGTAATTGTTCTGTCAAATAATCTTACATCTAAAGGTCTAACTGGAGCCTGCAGAGTCTGAATTGGAGCTCCTTTTTTTATTTTCTTACAATTTCTCTGAGCCTTACAACTTCCTTATAACCATTCCCACATTATTAAACAGAGAATAAATGCTTGTCTATGATGATTTACACTCTGACGTTGTGTTCACACACCTATTTTCTCCAGACACGCAAACTTTCAGGATGGTCACATAAGCTGTTACTTTTATTGCTAAACCCTATAGAGTCGCCTACATGTTATCTCTGTTTAATAAGTGAAATGGAGGAATCTGGTGTCTACCTGTACGGTTAGATTTAAATAATTTTAGAACATAGTAAAGGCCTGATGTTGTCATTAATAAAACTTAAGGAGTTAAAAGGGAGCAGTTTGTTTATGCTATGACTCCATTGCGTATAACTTAGGTTGTCTAAGGCATTCTTTGACAAGCCACAGCTGTCTAGGCTTTCTAGAGCTGCAGATTGATTGATCCCTCGGTTTATCTTTCAACATGGTTTCTTTTAGAGATAACAGACTTCATGTTTATACCTTTTTAAAGGGGGAGTCCTTGTTTTAATAGTCGTGAATGATTACAGGTTTTGGCGAGGGAACTAAATGTCTGTCATTCAATCTGTTGTACTGGCGTTCTACATGCTTCAAATGTGCCAGTGGAAGGCACATGTTCAGTTTATTTTAAAGTGACGCTTCATGTAGACATTTTTACTTTCAGGCTCTACACAGTGGGAATTGTTTTACTTCAGGCCTTTCCCATATTTACCAAGGTATCTGCTTGCATTATTTTATGTGATTCCTAATGTTTCTTCCCGCTTTAAACCTGCCTCACATCTTCCTCTTCCCAAATTTTATTTTTAATTACAAACCCACCTTTTTGCCCTGGTTTATATGTCACGTGTTAACACCTTTTTTTTTTTTTTTTTTACCAAGACTATTTTAGGTGGTTGAATTTAAATATATTGGTTTGTCCTGAAGGAGCATTTTGGGCTCACCTCCTCTTTTTCTTCCCTCAGTCCCTGTCAGTTTGTCTTCTGTCACCCATCTTTGCCTTATCTGAGGCTCTCCTAAGGTGATTTGAGTATAGCCTGTCATCTATCTTCCTTCACTCCCTCAGTTTCTCTCCTTCTCCTCCTGAGATCCTGCAGCCTTCATTTTTACTTCATATTCACCCGACTGTCCCTCCTAACTCTGACTATAGCTCTTCCATTTATTTTTATATTCCCAATCAATGTCCTGTATTCTCTGCCCTCCTCGCGTCATCCAGTTACCACCTCACACCACTTCTCAATACCGCTTGCTTCCTAATTCCTTCCTTATAATACCTAAGGGAAGCGACAATGAATGCCTATAATGGTGCCAGCTGAAATGCAGAAAATACTGTCGTGAGAGTCTCTGCTAGTTTCACCCTTCCTCACTGTTTCAGCTGCTGTTTTCCTCCAACAACGGTTCCGCGTATTAAAGTTTCATCAGGCTCTGCTTGTAAATTCAGAGGCAGTAAACTCTGAGCACGGACATAATTCATGAGCTGGGAAGTGGTATTGAACATGTAAGTACACCAAATGGCTAGAAACAGCTCTCTATATTTAGGGGGTGTTTCCTTCACTCACCTGTTTCAGATCCTGGTTCTGTCATCCTTGTTTATTGTTGGATTTCAAATTTTGTTATTAAATTTACTTTCAGGTGAAATATTTAGACTTAATAGCGAAATAGTTTACAATCCTTTTCAAGTATATTCATAAACCTTGAACTTATTGTCACAAATTTGATTTATTTCATTGGGATCTTGTTATAGACTGACATAGTAGAGGAAATGGGACATTATTTGTGGTTTAAATCATTTATCTCAAACAGCTGTTTGTCAGCCCCCCCAATTCTGTACTTTGTAGAGCCACTTTTTAATCCAATTACAGGTATACGGGTTCTGTGGGATTCATCTCCACTAGCATTGAGATACAGAAATGTTCTCATTAGCTGAAGCACGGCTACCTGTGAGCATTCATTTTAGGTCTGACTGGGCCGTTCATTGGCAACTCATGATTATGCTTTAATCTAAATCAGGAGTGCCCAGGTCCAGTTCTTCAGAGCTGCTATCCTGCAACTTGTAGGTGCATCCCTTTCTCCAATACACGTGAATTAAATGGTTGAGCTCCCTCCTCTGCAGTCAGTCACCCAGCTCTGCAGAGGCATGTCATGAAGCCATTCTTTTAATTCAGGTGTTGGAAGCAGCCTTTTGCTGCTGAAAATAATCATTGCCACAGGGTGATGGTTCCACCACCATGTTTTGCAGGGAGGATGGGGTTCTCAGGGCGATGTCCAGTGTTAGTTACCTGCTACCTGACTGTTTTTGCATGCAGGCCTATAAGTAAAGCTTTGTTTCCCTCTAAAATGATGAAAACCACCTGTCCTTTTCCTTCCACTCCACAATTGCGTGCCACATTGTTTTTCTAGCATATAAAAACCCAAGAGAATATATACTATTTTGTGGTTGTAGCGTGACAAAAAAGGAAATTCATCTTCTGAATACCTCTTCACCTTGCTTAGTTACTTACCGCTCATACACCTGTTATTTTTGCTCATTATACCCAGTGACTAGTCACCTCTAGAAGCGTGGTGTCGCACACTGATGGGAATAAATTATTTACTGCCTTTACACCTCTGTTTCTTAAGCTGAGCTCGGATTCATCCATCTCATAACCTATCTGCTTGTCAGTGCAGAAAATGAACAGTTTCAATCAGATGCGTTGTAATCGATGAATATTTAAGGGTCCTTGAAGGCTAACAGGGTTTCACTATTTTTATGGATGGGCTGACGACGAGAAACGACTCGAACATGAGATATCAAAACTGAAAACCAGAAGAAAGGCTCTGAATGTTACTGAATAAAATTAATTCTGACTGACCTGTAGATGAGGGTCTCGTCTGCAGTGCAGTTGTATTGTATCTGATACATCCACACAACGTACGCTTCAGACAAACGTCCCAAATCCCATCGCACCTGAGCCGAGGTGGAGGTCACTCCCTGTACTCCGACCATCTTGCCCTCCTCCTCACTGCCCTCGTCATCCTCCATGCTTCCTCCATCAGCCCTCTCTCCCTCTAAAGACTTTCCGCTCTCCCCTTCGTTGGCCTCCCCGTCTACCATACTCCCGTCCTCGGCTTCCGCTCCGCGTCCTGCGCCGTTGTTAATCCCTCCATTTTTCCCCGTGCTGATATCCGAGGAGCCTGGATCTGTCCGTAAAATCCCGTTGGTGACATTCCTGCTGTTTTTGGCGTTGACTGCGTTAACCCCAGTGTTTCCACTACCCCCTCCTCTGTGAGGCAGCGGTATTATTTTCAAATCCACCGTAGCGGTCGCTTCACCTGCTGCGTTTATTGCAATACACGTGTACGCCCCATCATCCCGGGCGACCGTCACCAGAATATCCAGGGTGCCGTTGCTGAAGGAGCTGGTCCGGGACGAGTTGGCAACAATGCGATCGTCAGGAGAAACCCAGTGGACTATTGGCTCGGGGTCCCCGATGGCACGGCATTTTAGTGTGGCACGCTGTCCCTCCAGCACCCACAGCTTATGGGTGTGACGGGTGATGAGAGGTGGTTCACAAGTAAACTCTTCCTCAGGGATCGACCAGAAATATCTGAGGAACAGGGAAGCACGGGAAAAGTGATTGGGGGGGCGGGAGAGAGAAAGAGAATGCATGTTTTAGAGAAGGATTCTCTATGTTTTATGCTTTATATTGTTAATATAAGGGTTGAAGATCAGACATTTAACGCTACACTGAGCGAATGCTAACTACTGACAGATGGACCGTAGCAGATGCTCGTTTTCTTCTTCCTCTCTTCCTAATTTTGCCTGCAGAGTTTATTCATTTAGTTATACAGTTAATGAGTTTATGCACTTTATAACACACCCTGTGCATTCCTGGAACTTGGTTACTTTTTTTGGGCATAGCAGGTTTCCCAGCTAATTTCCATAACTCACCTTTATAAGTTCAGTGAAAGTCTTGGGAAAGTACCTGGTAAATTCAGGTTAAGTACCTGGTAAATTCAGGTTAAGTACCTGATAAATTCAGATTAAGTACCTGGTAAATTCAGATTAAGTACCTGGTAAATTCAGGTTAAGTACCTGGTAAATTCAGATTAAGTGCCTGGTAAATTCAGATTAAGTGCCTGGTAAATTCAGATTAAGTGCCTGGTAAATTCAGGTTAAGTGCCTGGTAAATTCAGGTTAAGTACCTGGTAAATTCAGGTTAAGTACCTGGTAAATTCAGGTTAAGTACCTGGTAAATTCAGGTTAAGTGCCTGGTAAATTCAGGTTAAGTGCCTGGTAAATTCAGGTTAAGTGCCTGGTAAATTCAGGTTAAGTGCCTGGTAAATTCAGGTTAAGTGCCTGGTAAATTCAGGTTAAGTGCCTGGTAAATTCAGGTTAAGTGCCTGGCAAATTCAGGTTAAGTGCCTGGCAAATTCAGGTTAAGTGCCTGGCAAATTCAGGTTAAGTGCCTGGCAAATTCAGGTTAAGTGCCTGGCAAATTCAGGTTAAGTGCCTGGCAAATTCAGGTTAAGTGCCTGGCAAATTCAGGTTAAGTGCCTGGCAAATTCAGGTTAAGTGCCTGGCAAATTCAGGTTAAGTGCCTGGCAAATTCCGGTTAAGTGCCTGGCAAATTCCGGTTAAGTGCCTGGCAAATTCCGGTTAAGTGCCTGGCAAATTCCGTTAAGTGCCTGGGCAAATTCAGGGTGTTAAGGCCTGGCAATTCCGGTAGTGCCTGGCAAATTCCGGTTAAGTGCCTGGCAAATTCCGGTTAAGTGCCTGGCAAATTCCGGTTAAGTGGGCATTAAGAATCTATCAAAATTATTGGAAACCATGCAAGTTTCAAGAAGCATACTTGTTCCATTTTGGGATGTAACCATAGGTTCCAGGAAAATACTAGATAACTTGTTGGAAAGTAGTCCGTTAGTAGTACTACATAATACAGCGTGCACTTTCCCACAACTGTTAGAGGGTAAGAACAACATTCATATAGCCTTTCAAAACTCCCTCTGCAATTTGGATTTTACAACATTTGTTCTGTACACAGTAGAAATGTTCTCATATGTAAGATTGGAAAGCTTTGTCAGACTAATTTATTATGTGAGATTATAAACCCAACCCAGTTTAGAAAGCAAACTCTGTTTTTGAATGAGCAAGAGCGATCAATTGGAGTGAGTGAGTCCTACCTTCCAGCCAGGTGTACAGGAGTGGCACATGTCTCCATGTCGTCCCCTCTGATGAGCCTCCGTAACCACAGCAGCTCACAGTTACAGTGGAGCGGGTTCCCCCCAAAGTTCAGGCTTATGACAGCATTGTAAGGAGTTGGACTAATCGCTCCAGTCTGTGATCTGGTAAAGAAAGGGAAATAATTAGCTTAACTGAATCTGTATTCGACTAATTGTATTGTTGTCATTACATCCTTGCAAATATGTAGTTAAAATCCACCTTTAGCTTGGTGTTGGTGATCAAATGCACTTAATTTTTGCACGGATGTGGTTAGCGATCTTGAATCTAAATAAACAGGATGTCAACAATAGCCTTTGGAGAAATTAGACAAAAGAAGGGATTACGGACCCTAATGCTCAGCACCATGGTTGGAGAAAACCAGGTCTGGTGAGATTAGCCTTGTTTTGCAGCTACTAAGAAAATAACTCCTTCAAGTAGCTTTCTTAGAGTTTATAAAGCTGCATCTGAATGAATAAGACTTCGGAATCAGTTTCATTGGATAGATGAAGACGAACTGGCATTTGTAATGAATGCTTTATTAGAAAAATGTAAAAATATGTAATTTGATCTCAGGTTAATCAATAAAAGTTATAAATGGGTACATTATGCACTGCATAGGTTAAACTTTAGGATGCAAACAAGATGGTTATTTTCCTGTACTTTAGACTCAAATTGTTATTTTTAAAGGCCTTTAAAGCATGCACAGCTCAGCTAGAAGATGACCAAAGAGATGACAAATGTATTTGCTAATGCACAACCTAAGCTTTTAAAGTGGCCATCAGACGATATAGAAAGCATAGCAACACATGTTTAAAAACCACATTTGTAACTCAGTACTTTTTTTTACCCCCCACCTAAGCCTTTTCCTTACAGAATCAAAGGGAGAAATCTTAAGATGTACCTTGCAAAGAGTGGATCAGGTGGCAGAGTTCTGAGCCGGTTGGAGGTCATATCCAGCCGCGCCAGCTTATAAAGCTCTCCAAAGACTCCTTCCGCTATATGGTCTATTAGGTTATGGTCCAGGTTCAGAGTGTGGAGACTGGCCATGTTCTGAATGGACTCCCATGGTACCCTGTAGGAATAAGATTATTATTTTTTTACAGCGATTCCTGAGAGATTCTTTCAATAAGCAAACTCTGCCATGATGGGTCGTATACTCTTCTGAAAGGAAAGAGATGCAGAAATATCAGAAACTTCAAGCAGATGTGAGGCCTGGACTGATGTCCATGATGGCCTCTGGTCCGTTGTGGGTGGATTGATGCAAAGAACGTTTCTGACTGTATTCAAGTATTTTGATTAATTCAGCTTAAGTTCTGTTTGTGTTACATTACAGGGGAAGCAAACATGACTGGCAGATGTTCAGCTTGCTTTCCAGAGCACAGCTTTGATTTGTTAATGCTGTTATTTAGCACCCTGTTCAATGTTTTCCACCATGACTAACAAGTGAGAAATCAGACAGTAAAATATAAAGTATGGCTGTTCTTGCTCTGTTGGTATCACTTTTCGTTATTTTTCTTTCCTGTATGATTCTGGCAGGGCAAGGCTAATTTATTTGTTTAGCACATTTCAGTACAAGGACAATGCTTAGTGCTTTACATGATTAAAACATTGGAAGTTAAAACAGAACAAAAGCAAGTTGAAATAAAATGTAGAGAACAAAATAAAACATGGGAAAATGGAAACTAAAAGCAAATACTTAAAACCTTTTTATTTCTGTAAGGCTGTAACATTTCTACATTCATTTGACGTAGAGCAACGGTAAACTTCAAGATTATTGTAGTGGAAAGCAGGGATTGGTTTTGGTGACAGGAAAAAAGGCAACTTTGATTATTTTCACTGACTGAAACGGAGGTTTGTTAAAACTCCAACCTTTGACACGTGATCACCATCTTTTATTGTTCCTAGTTGTGAATGACAGCATGTGAGTGTGAGGCAGTGTGGGGAAAATGTGTGCGTTGGGCTTTTGGCTTAGAGTTCAAGAATGAGTTCAAGATTGCATTTGGAAGATGCTGCACTCTGTGATATTTTCTCTCAGAACTTTTTATCCTGCTGTTGAATTCAGCCCATCATGTAGTTAATAAGAGCCAATAAAACCTTTCAGGTCGACAGATTTTCTTGCTTTAGTGTTGGTGTTTTATGCCTCTAGATGTTTATCTAGCATACCGAAGTTCAATAACTAAAGAAACAAAATATTCTAAGTTTCAACAGCTTCTTATCAAGAGATTCACGTTTCCAGCTGTGTTTAAGCACAAATAGGCGTCTAAAAGTGGTAAAAATGACTCGAACCAAACATCAGAATGGTGATTTAAGGGACTTCTAAGGTTGTATGCTTGTTGGTATCAGAGGAACCGACACTGTTCATTGACTATAAACTGGAAAGGCAACAGTATCATTAAACACCTAAAATTACCATTTGTTGAAATGAAACCAAGGTTTGTGGAATAACATCTGAGGAGTAGAAGAATACGGCCAAGTAGAGCTGCACAATATAGATCAAACATATTATCAGTTTGTGCCATAATCATACTGCAAAGGACTGTGTTGGGTGCAAGCAATGCTGGTCAATATATTCCAAGTGTTATAAACTTGAATTATTCATGCTATTGTAACATTTAGCCAGTTACAGTCTCACAGCAGCAGATGTGCGAATGTAAGAATTACAGATATGGGAGGACAGAAACTGGGCATACTTGCAAGATTTTCTAACATCATGCAACCCTATCAGCTAACTGCAGGAAACTGAGCCTATAATTCGCACAGGCTCAATAGAAAACGGACAGCCGATTACAAAATATTGTCAAAAAAATCTAAAACTCTGCTTCAACATTTGGATGAGAGGGTGAGAATTTGGTCCCTTATGTCAACTGCTTTAAGACCCTTGGTGTTCCATGCCACAAAGCTCACCGCTTCTTTTAACATAACAATGAGTTCAATCAAGTTTGCATGTGTTGTTTATAGGGAAGAACTTATGGCTAAGATCAGATAAGGCTGATTTGAAGAGTTTCTTGCACGACTGCAACCCATTTCCAGAGCTGAGTATTTTTAACCACAATAGCAAAGCGTGACACAGATTCTCTGTCGCTCAGAATAGACTCCACCGAAGCCGGCGAGCGATTGGAGCAGCAGCTGCTTTTCTGTGCATCACTGCAACTCTGCATTTTCAAGGTTTGGTGGAGGCCTTAGAAAAGTCCACAGTGCTCAGTCTCAGGGGACAATTGAAACATTTTAATGACAACCGTCAGCCGACTGCGGCTGAAATCATCTGCATTGTAAGCTCCTTTGGAAAGAGGAGAGGACTGATTATTCAGCTAAACTATTTAGGCCTGAAGAATAGTGAAGCTGAAAAGATCTCCATTGTTCTGTAATGATGTTAGCAAAGTATTACATTGTGCACTCAAGTATGAACTGTATACAATATCCATAGTAATGTAAAGTCATTCAGAGGAGTGAGCCTCAGAATGCCCTCAATGAAACCCTAACTGAATCGAAGTGAAAGAAAATTATAACCTCATCAAAATTGATTTAGCTTTCTGAGCTTTCAGTCATCTTCCAGCCTCAGCAGTTTTAACTTGTCTTTTCTTATTGTCTTCATTGACTCTGATCTCTCAGGCTATTCTGCCTCTGGATTCTGAAGTTTTGAGCGTATTTAGTTTTTTAAGCCATATTGAGGCTCAATTGAGAGTAAAAGATGCAACGATCATGAGTTCCATTGATTAACATTTACATTCAACATTTTATACTGATGAACATGAATTAATCTCATTTTCAGCCTCAGCTATGAATAATCTTTCTAAAGGGTTGAATTCTTTACAATTGAGGATGTGAAGAAGCAAATTAATGTTCCTCAAAGTTTTTTTCAAATAGACCAAATAAACATTAATCAAAAAGTAGAAAGATAAATCAAGGATGAACCGATTCTACTCTACAAACACCGTAACACAAACTAAAGATTAAAAAGATTGATTGGGCTGGCTACTCTTAGACATTTCCGGGTCTCCTAGGAGCTTAAAGGGTTTTTATTGCTTAAGATGTAGAGTTTTAATACCTGAAATCAATGTGAGCTGGAAATAGGAAAGAAATTAGGAAGTTTATGAAAACCACCTTATATCCTCCAGCATCCCACACCAGAACCACTTCCTCAGAAAAGGAAAGTGGGTCAGCGGGAGTTGTTTACTTTCTTGAGCTTTCTTTATATAAGGACATAATGATGGCTGTCGTTCTGTTGGCTTATTACATGTTTGGGTGGTTTTGGGAATTCAGAACCAAGTGGTGCACTTAAGTTTCTGATGGACACTCAAAATATCAGCCAGAAAAAACCCAAAACTATTTGCAGGAACTTGCCAGAATAATTTGTCAAATTGTAAAGTTTACAATACAAATTAAAACCTTTTTATAGCAACTGAGAATGCAGTATTTGAGCAGGCTGTGCGTTGAATTTAAGGCAAAACCTTTGGTTCTTTGAATCTCAGAACCGTAGCGCCTCACCAGGAGGCCGAGCTTTCATGAAAAGGAGTCATCAGAAAGGACTCAAGGGAATTTGAAAGGTGTGTAATTTTTAAGAGCCACTTGTAAAAAATTTGTTTTTTGTTCAACCATTGTGGACAAAACCATCTCTTGGCTGTTCTAAAAGGTTTAATGTTTGTATTTAATACAAATACATGTTTAAATGAATAGTTTAACACTTGAATCTTTTAAAATGTTAAGTGTTGTCGATTTTAAAAGCTTTTCTAATTTTCTAAATGAGTAAAACAGGATAATTAAAGACCATGGGACAGTACGTTATGACTAGATTAGGTCTAAAGAGTTATTTAATCCGGAATAGAAGGAAAAATAGTTCTTGTATGTGAAAGGTATAATATATCACTATTTTTGCTACAAACCACACCTCAGACGCACAATGGGCATAACAATCCTCAAGTACACAGACCCAACAGATTATTAGATTTCTGCTGTGTTTGATACTATCAGAAACTTCCGAACAGAACCAGTTGTAAAAGGTTTGAAGGTGCCAGTCTGAAATCAGGGAAGGTTTTTTGATTGAACAAAAAAAACAAAAACGTACCTCCTGAGATTATTGTAGGACATGTCGAGGTCCTCTAGCGTGAGCAAGAAGTCATCAAAGGCCTCGACGGAGACTTTGATGAGCTGGTTGTTGTTGATTATCAGGTGTTGCAGGTTTGTCAAACCTGCAAGGTCCTTGGGTCCAAGTATTGTCAGGCGGTTTCCTAAGTTAACACAATGCCAGAGTAGTTTTTCTTGTAAGAATGTAATAAAGTAACATTTTAACTGGAAGCTTCTGTGAAAAGGATTTTGCCTTACCGTCCAGGTGCAAAGAGCGAAGACTCTCCAGGTCAGCGAAGGCCATAGGTCTGATTTGGTGGATCGTGTTCCTCGACAGAGTAAGATCAACCAGTCCGGTCATGTTGACGAAGTCATTCCCGCCCACCTCTGTTATAAAGTTGTCAGCGAGTCGCAGCTCCACCGTTCGCCGGTCCACATGCGGCGGTACAAATAGCAGGCCCTTATCGGCGCAGAGCGTGCTGAGCGATTCCGACAGGTTTCTACACACACAGTGGAACGGGCAGGCCGAAACCACACCCCACGTCTCCCCTGCTCCAATCAGAGAGGGCAGCAGGCAGCATGTGACCAGAGTCAGCCAGTGAAACACTGGGAAAGTGACAGAGTCAGGAAGGGTTCTCTTGGTAGAAGTCCTGGGGCATGCACAGTGGAGGAGGTGGGATGAGGAGGACAATGATGAGATGAATAGCGGGGGAAGAAATGAGAGAGAGAGGATGGATGAGGGGAATAGAGAGGGAAGGGTTGATCCCTCTGCTGTTTGTTTAGGGTGGAGGTGTGTGCGGGGCAGGTGTGTTTGTCTGCAGGAATGGAGGGGTGGGGGAACAAGCATGGTAGATCGCCTGGCTTTCCACAGACCTACAGAAACAGAGGGAGGAGAGTAGAAAATGGAGAGAAACTCAATTTTAGGACCAAATTCATTGTCATGTAAGGCATATTTAACTCAGGCTTTCATGATGTACAGTATTGGCTATGATTTATATTTGTCGGTCGTCCTATAATCATATAATAATAGATAATTTAGTTTACAATATAACTAAACATCAAAGGAAGACATACAATTGTTTCCACATTTGACATACATCAAGTGTCATATTGTGTTTAAAGGGTTTGTGTCTGAATTGCCAGCCTCCACTTACTGGCTCAACAAAGCTGGAAAGAAGGCTTGTTTTGCACATGTTCATGTTATTGTAAGTGCCACTCTGCAGTTATGTCCACTTGGTTCTTTGTGCAGTAGCAGAAATAATCCATAATTTCAAATGCTAGTACAATTGCAATACATAGTGCAATTGAATGCTTGCATGATTTTCACGCTCCATGTGTTCACTTCACCTACCAGTCACTATAAAGTCCACAGGACCGTGATGTTTTAAAAATAGCTTCTTTTTTTTATCCATGAAAAGTTGGTGAAAAAATGCAGCAAAGTTTTGCATATATTTCAAAGATTTTACACTATATCTGTCAAATTATGCTATATATCTCTGTAGCCTTAGCCAAGTTAGCACGCTAATGCCAGATTTGGCTTGCAAACAAAAATAATTGGCACAATGTAGCCAATGCTAATAATGGCCTGCTAATATCAAGACGAGACATTTATAAACCCTTTAAGTGTGGTCTAGTTGAAAGTCTGACACTGATAGTACCAATAGAAACCTGTAATGTACTTGAGTATTTTATGAAATCTATACAGATTGAAGGTACATGGTGTCATTTGTTTTAAAGTGATTAAAGCTTTTGGTACAGATGTTTTAGCACTTTAAATGGTTAAGTGTCTTTTTTTTTTCTGCCTGGCAGCTGTAAAAGATGCCGAACTCAACACTATTCTGCAATCATTACTCAAGCTGAAATTCCAAATTTAGGGGGCATGCTTGTTGAAATTATGACTGAATTTAGAAAGTCAGACTACACATGAGTTGGCATCATAATTTTAGCTGCTAATGCTAACTAGCATCATAATGCTAACATCTATAGCTAAATATTATGATTTTGTTGATAAATGCTGAAGCAGTTTTGTAATCGTCTCAACAGTTTGACTGCCTGGTTGTCTTTAGACCTTAAATAGGACTTATTTAAATTGGCTAAACAAAGTTCAAACTAATAATCAATCTGAATAATAATTATTACAAAAGATATGTTTAAGTAAGCAAATTTAAAACTAATTTCTCCATGAGTAAATTTTTCCAGATGCTGTAACTGCTAAAAACAACTATAGCTTCTGTATAAATAATAAAACTTTATGACAATGGATTTAGTTGATATAGTGATACTGCAACTATGTAGTCCATGCACCTGAATCAAAATATATATATTTTCCCCCCCCCCACAAATGGGTTTTGAAGACCACGTTGTTTTTGGCCAGAAGCTAACAAAATTTCACTGTTCATCACATCCAATTTAGGCGTGCTTTCCAGTGTGTCCCGCTGCTTCTACGACACATAAATGGGGATATTTGAAACATAATGATGCTATGCTGCATTCAAGTACTGCTCGAAATACAGAAACTGTTTGTAGACCTCTTGCAACCGAGTGAGTGAACGCAGCCTTGGTTGCTGAATGTGCTAATATCCCAGAAGACGGAAAATGGTCATCCAGCTCAGAGAAATATTCAAGGAGGGCCTAGGAGATGCACTTTCTCTTAAAACGGTAGGCCTGGCAGCCGGATCAGCTCACGCTGTCGGCCTCTGGAAGGTGGGTGCTGTAAAACCCCACACAATGAGCCCTGTTGTGAATCTGAGACATGCAAAAAAAGAAAAAAAGAAAATCTGCCCGTAAACACACGTTTTGTGGCTTTGTGATAAGGTACAAGAATGACTCACTGCAACTCATTGGCATGCACAACAGTTGTTATAGCAACTGTAACCTAGATACAGGGAGTTTGACAGGGGTTGACGGTAACAGTCTCACTTGTGGTGAAAGTGAAGATGACATTTTATAGTCAGAAAGACAAAGAGGCGTCTCTGGAGAAGGATGGCGTGTCTCTGGGTTGGTGCTGCACGGAACATAGACCTTGGTGATTATATATTGATGTACAGTATAATACATGCAAGCTTTGAGACATTGAGTAACGACCGGGCTGGGCCATGCATCATCCTGACTGTTAGCGGCTGACGCAAATTGCTACTTAATAGTTTCCATAGGTTTGCTCTTTTCTGTGTGAAGCTAAAAGGGTTTATAATCCATCTCTGATACCAATGCGGTGTTGGTATGAAAGTCTTCCCTCTGCTCCACCTGCTCCACGTGCTTCGTTCTGTTCTCGACTTGCGAGCTCCGAATTAAACCGGCCGGCACTGTCCCATTTTTTTTTTTTTGGACTCTTGCTATAATGAGATAAGGGGGGGGGGAAGAAAAAAATGATAAGACACCGTCGGCCGGAAACGATTATAAATTTTATCTCGGGCTCTTAAATGTTCTCACTTAAAGCAGAGTGGGGGAATAAAGTAAGCGGTGCTGCAGTGTAATGATGGGAATAGATCCCATTGATTTGGGCCATTATGAATAGTTCTGTTAATTGGACGCATCTCCCTTTGAAACCGAGTGTTTCAGCAGAACCTTTAACCACTGGGACATTAGTTATTCAGAAAGGAAAAAAAAATGGATTCAAGCTTGATTGTGGTGGTTAAAAACAGCCCTGTTTATTTCCATTGAGCAGAACGTGAACGGTACGATGACTCAAGTGTGTCACAACACATGCCTCTCTTTGCCTTTCACCAGTTGGCTCTAAATGATTAAGTGCCTCTTAGTATTCTGGGAAACATGTAGTGACTACCATGTACGTTTTTAAGGGCGAATACGGACTCCACTTTAACATGTATATAGTCATTTCCTCATGCCTGTCGACATTAGTCTTAAAAAGAAAAAAAAGAGAGGAAGGAAATGCCCGAAGCAGGAGAAGGTGGGGACGTGTGCGTGGGACAAAGTTATGAATGCCTGCAGTGACAGCTCGTCCTCGGGGGCAGTCGATGTTGGAAGTCGAAGCCTCATGCACCCCTTCAGAGGGATGCAGACTGAATATATATATATATCTATAAATATATATATCTATATCCTGTGAGCTGTTTTCTACTTTCTCAAGACTAAAAGTACCAACTTCAATGCGTTTCATTCAGATTTTAGGTGAAACATCAACACAAAGAACTTTAAAGGTGGAAGGAAATAAGCAGTTTTGAACATTGGCTAATAAATTATAGTTTGAAAAGTGTGGATTTTGTATATAACCCCCCCCCCCCCCCCCCCCCTTACTGTTACCGCTAGATAAAATTCAATTACCTTTTAGAAATAGCCAAGATTGAAAAGTAGAGGCCATCTGGCTGTAATTTATTCTCAGTTTAAATACAGGATGTCTGTGAAGGCCTCAGAGGTTTGTTGGAGGAGCATTAATGGTAAAAAGTGACCAAAAAAGCATCATGCAGACCTACTAAGATATAGCCAGGGAAGTATCACAATAATTGGAGGAGTCACTTAAAGTTTGCTGTGGGGAAGCTTGTCGGAGGTAATTGACAGATGGATGACGCTAAATACCAGGAGTTTGGGGAAGAAAACTTGTTGGAGGCTTTAGAACAAAGACTGTAGCAGATGATCACCATCCAGCAGGTAAAGGAACCGGAAAAACAGAATCAGTGGCAAAGAGGATTTTTTTTTTTTTTTTTTTTTGCTGGTGTGGTCAGTGTTTCCACTCCTTGGTTTGACCTCAGATTTTATTTTACCCCCCACTCCGTCTCTGCCCTCCCCTGTCACTCATGCAAAATCCCTCCTGCTGTACATTTATCCACACTGTGCCTAATTTCTGCCTCTCCCTGTGAAAGCCCTCACATCCATCTGCCCCAGGCATGCCTGCTCGCAGGTTTAACCTCCATACCTCTCCGACTCTATTAGTCTGTGGCCATGGATCGTTTCCTTCCCTTCTCCTCCTGCAGTTCCTTTCACCTGTCTCTTCATCCTTATTCGCCTACCATCTGAGAACCATTTCTGCCTCTGGCTCATCTGGCTTCCACTTTACCTTTTCTTTGTCTCATTCCCTTTCTTTCCCCCACTCTTGTCTGCCCTTGAGGCAACCTGAGAACGACAATGTTATCAGTCACAGCTCCCCACCCCTGTCTTTGTGTCGTTTGCTGACTCGGCTGCTGACCTCCACGTCTCCTTGCCTCTTCTTGCTCCCACTTTTATGCACTCACATGGCTTCATGCACCGCATAAGATTTTTGTTGTATTCCCTTCTGCGCCCTGCCTGTCTCAGACGCGGCCCTTTCTCACATTCCCCTTTCATTTATCTCCTTCCTCGCCCCGTCTCTCTCCTCCCCATCTGCCTCATCACTTGATTATCCTGTACAGTCATTTTTCTCCCTTACCTCTTCCCCACTCCTGCAGCCTTTTTTTTTTTTTTGTTTCATTTTGCACCTCTGCATCTCTCTCTCGCTACTTCATATATTGCTCTCAGATCTCATTTGCAGCCCGAGAGTGCCGTGTCGAAGCTTTCTGATGGGCATGCACAGAAAGTTGGATGTAACGGATCCCTTCCCTCGCCAATCGATCTGACCCTAAGAGATGGATCACAACCTGTCCAATTCATTTCAACTCTCCCTTTTGATCTTTCATTTTCGCCTCGTTTTCTCCTCCCTCTTCTTTATCTAATTTTTTTCTTCATAAAATTAGTCGTAATTCATCTCTTCTGTTTAAAGTATTTGATTTAAGCACAGCTAACGACTGATGGGGAAATTAAAAGATGCATTGTTTCCAAAGCTTTTCAGTTTAAATCTGCAACATGTGGTTTGTATCTGCACTCGCCCTCCTTCTGAAGCCCCTAAATAAAATGTAGCGAAACTGTTTGTCTTCAGAGGACACCGAAGTAGTAAATGGAGTCCACCCATGTGTAATTTAATCTCAGTAAAAATCTAACTCTAACTTTAAGGGTCTCGGATGTTTGATACCAGCCGTGAGCGACCAAGGATAAAAGTTGTGAAGAAGTTTTAAGTTAGTTTGTAAAACAATGTCCCAGTCATTAACATCTCAGAGGGTTCTGTTCAATCCATCATCCTAAAGCAATTAACTACAAAGCTACCACCTAAACTGGCTGGCAAAGCAAGCTGAGGATTCATCTAAGAAGCCAAGATGCTCATTGATATGTGGAGGAGCTGCAGAAATCCACAACTCAGGTAGGATAGTATGTTCACAGGATGGCTATTAGTCCTGCAATCCACAAATCTGCCTTTTTTATAGAGGATAAGGAGGATGAAAGCTATATGAAGTCGCTCACAATATCACCTTAATCTGCTTCTGTCCTAATGCAGCCAAAGTGTGTGTCCCACCTATGCCGGTTAACGCATGCTTTACACAAATAAAGTCTGCCGCCATCTAGAGGTCTGAGTTATGCCACTTGAGCTTATTTTTGCTACTTTGGACAATACTAGGGTCTATATCTATTTTAAGTAGTTGAGTGCAATGATCAGTCTCTACATTAGCATCTGCTTGAATGCAAAAACATTTTATTTCTTTATAATTGTAAGTAATTTGAGGCAGTTTGTCAGCAGCCATGTAGGCACATGCAAAACTCTTGTTGAAAACCTGCATGAACACACCAGCCCCATGGTATGACTTGGTGGTGGCAGCATTATGCATTTGGGATTATTGTGTTTTTTAATTTATTCTTAATAAAAATTGGATCAATTAATATTTTTTCTTACTAATTATGCTCTATTTTAAATTGGGCTAACAAAAAAATCACAACATAATACATTTAGGTTGTGATGTAGCAACGGTTTAGCTAAATTTCCTTTGAAATATGCTTACGCTTTAAAGCAATTGCCAAAGTTTCCAAATCTCAGCCAACATGTTATGCATGAACAGTTACTCATTTAATTTCATAGCAACTTTTCAAAGCATTTTTTTTTTTTAGTTCTCTGTCCAACCCTGCTATCAGATTACATATAAACTTGACTGTAACTTATCACTGTTTCAATACTACTGCAAATTTGTGGTTATCTATTTCGGTTTTCCAGCAGATCTGAAACATCACTGAAAATCCTTTTGCTTTCGGCATTTTTCTATCCTCTGTACTGCTCTCGGTTGCTATATAAAACTTTTAATTCAGATTTTATCTTTTCCTTTCTCCCTTATCTTTGGCCGCCTCTTCGCTGTGTTCATTGTGCTGCTGCAGCAGTAGAATTTCCCCTCTCCAGATCAATAAAAATCTCATCTTACACACTGTACTGTTGCAGCGTGAAGGTGCAGCGCTGTGCAGGCGTCCGCGATTGTGTGCGCACGCGACCGGCTGAAATTTGCTAGAACATCGCCTGGCTTTAATTTGTAAGGATCAACTAACCAACCTGCTACCCGTCTGAACATCATTTCTTTTTTGAAATGAATGAATCTAACGTTTCTCTCGCACTTGAGAAACATTCACACTTCAAAGTTGGCTCTTGAAATTGCAATAGACCTCGGACACGTAGATGTTGGAGAATCTCTCCGTCTTGCTCTCTCGCGTGGCAGCAGACACTAAATTAGCCCCTTGGACTCAAACCTGTTTCTCACTTTTTCACAGGAAGAGAGGAAAAAGGAGGCAGTCGATGAAATACTGAGACACTCCTAAGAAACGAGAACAGAAATGGAGCGAAGCATTCTCTCTGGGTTGTCCTGAACTCATCAAAATGTGTGCTCTATATCTGCATCTACCTCCATTTCCCTGCTCTTTTTGCTCTTCTATCTTTGGGAAATCTCTCGCTACGCCACCATGCATGAACCTTTAAGCCTCCGGAGAGCAAGAAGACGGGCGAAGGGAGAGTAGAGAGGCTGCATAGTGTAAAAAAATATGTGCTGTGAAAGTGTTTCTCCTCAGTACCTCCCAGGATTTGGAGCTCAACTCTGCTGAGAGGACGCACCTAACGTTCCCCCGAACTTCTGAAAGTTTTCAGCACTTATGTCAGCCCCTGGAGGGCGTGGCATCCATTTGTGAAGCCAAAGCCGGCTAAATATGTAGCTGCTAAATAGCTTCAGAGAGATGAATGTCCACAGAGTGTCTTTCAGGGATACTTTCAAACTCATTCCAAACCCGGGCAATTAAGAGACGCTCCGTGCATGACTTAAAAGCTCTAATTTGACTGAAAGTTTCATTGGATTTCACATTTAGGACCTAATGTAGCTTTAATTTCCTTCTTGGCCTTTAAATCTCTGTGGAACATTATAAATGCAAGTCCCTCAAAATATGCTGAGCACAATTAATGACGTTAATAAACTGTACGTGTGAGTGTGTGTGTGTGCGTTTGTGTGTGCAGCCACTCTGCCATCCGTAAATGCCATTAGCCCGTAATCGACTTAAATCGACTTAGCGAATGTTGTGGTGTTTATAAACAAGGGGATTTGTATTAGCTCTCAAAACCCACTTATCACAAGCACAGTAATCCACGGATCTGATTGGGCTGTGGGTTGGTGCACCATGAGAAATCAGTCAGAGAAACTCCCCGACAGCCAAACGTCAAGGTGTCATGATTGAGTTAATATTTCACTGCGTTTTGGCGGAAGCGGCGGGTAAAACTAATCTACATAAATCACTGTGCAAAAGTCTTGAGTCATCCCTCATTTTTTTTTCTCATATTTCCTTCAAAGCAGTCAGATTTTAGACCATTCCTATCAACAGTTTTCCAGGCTATCTGAAGGTCTGAGTTTTTGTCTGGACTCTGTTTTCTCTCCTTTTGTCAATCTATATAAAAAATGCAGCCGTCTCAACATGGCAGATAAGTTAGTGAAGAAACTGATTCGAGTTAGATTTTTGGAGTAAAGGTTCAGCACCCACACCCTAACTTTGATGATTTAAGGGATTTTTGTACACGTCGACATATCTGCACACATAGCTGAGGATCTTTTAGCCGTTTATCCATGATGTGAATCTCTCGTCCCTCTGAGATGCTTAATATGGTTTAATATCAGACTATGGAGGCCGCTGTAGTACAGTGAACTCATTTTAAGCTTTAGGGGAACCAGTTTGAGGTGATTTGTGACGTGGTGCATTACATCCTACTGGAAGAAGCCCTGAGAATATGGGAACACTGACCATGACCATCACAAAAAGATCAACGCGGTCAGCAATAATACTATGTTAGGCTGTGGCGTTTGAGCAGTGCTTAGTTTGTACCAAAACTGGGCAGAGAAAATATTTCCCACCTGAACCATTGATAGCAGGCAGGGTGGATCCCCGCTTTAATGTCGTTTATGCTTAATTCAGTCTGAATGTTGCAGCTGAAAACAACGCTCATCGGACCAGCGTTTTTGTTTAGTCTGGTTTCTGCTCCTGTAGCCCCTCTGCTTAAAAGGTAAACGTGTTCAGAGACGCTACTCTTCACATATTTGTTGAAATGAGTGGTTATTTTAGCTACTGTTAGCTTTCATCCTTTGAAACCCATTCTGCCTATTGTCCCCTTACAGCTATGAAGCGTTATAATCCACAAAGCTGCAATTTTCTATTTATTTGCACCGTTCTCTGAGAACCAGAAATCTACAGCTTCTGAAATATGCAAACCAGCTGCACAAACCAAGGTTGCTTATCCTCATGTTTTCTTCTCGTTCTGATCATCTTTGGACTGAGCTGCTCCCGTGTGATTGGCTGATCATGTGGCAGCAGCAATTTAACTGGTGTATCTAATAATAAAGGGGGCAGTGGATAGAAGTTATTTTTTATTCCTGGATCTTATAGGCATGAATCTTAGTTGTGATTCATCTGCTATAGACGGTTTTTAAGGCCTACACTGCAAAAAGGGAACTAAAAGTGAAATTATTTGCCAATGGAATAAGATTTTTGCACTTAAAATAGGAACAATTAATCTCCATTGTCTTATTTCAAGAACAGGAAATCTAATTCTTATTTTAGAGATGAATTGTTCCTATTTTAAATGCAAAAATCTTATTCCATTGGCAAATGGTCTTATTTAGCTGCTCAAATAAAGGAAAAATTGACTCATTTCAAGAAATTTTTACTTTTAGTTCCCTTTTTGCAGTGTAACACTTTGATGTTTTAGTTACATGGGAAGCATGCAGAGATTTGGTGGAAAAGCAGACAAAGTCCTAAGAAAAACCTTCAGAGACCTTCAGAAAACCCAAATAACTCCTGCTCTAAACCAGATTTAGAAAATCACGACAAAGTCTGGCTGCTTGGCCGAGATGCAAAAGAGCGTCGCGTAGTTGTTTTCTGGAGGAAAAAAAAAAAAAAAGGCTCCGCTCGCTCAAACACAGCGACTGAATGTCGAAGCAGTCTTTCACACCCCGAGTCTTTCAGCTGCACCGAGGCTTTCTGGAGCGTACTCCCGCTCATAATCCAGGCCCCAGATATAAGGTGAGCTCTTGCATACTGAAACAACCAAGAGCATACCAAAACAGTCTTCCCACACAGTCATAATTATAGGGAGGCCGACGCATAGACACACACACACACATTTCTCTGCAGGCAAGAAACA
Organism: Fundulus heteroclitus; assembly: GCF_011125445.2. Lineage (NCBI taxonomy): Eukaryota > Metazoa > Chordata > Actinopteri > Cyprinodontiformes > Fundulidae > Fundulus > Fundulus heteroclitus. The sequence goes on along the minus strand of NC_046374.1, from coordinate 23,851,678 downwards.
AAAGAACGCCCACACAGCCTCTTCTTGCAGCTGTCGTGTGTACTGTAAGCCCACTCATCCTTTTGATACTATTGCTCTTTAGCCGTATTGTCCTCTTTAGTCAGCCGGAGTATATCAGGAGCAGCAAGGGGTGAGAATTTCATATAGAAACGTAGTGCGAACCAAGGAGAGCAGCTCAGCATGAAATGGAGAGTAGTGGGGGGGGGGGACACAAAGAAAATGGTGGGGGATTGCATAAGATGGAGGAAAATAAAAACCATTAGTGTAAAGAGCAGAGGAAGAGCCAAATGCAGGAGTTTGAGGAAGATGGGAAGGAATGAGGGATGAAGAGTCAGCAGGTATGAATGTGTGTCGTTAAGCGGATGGGCAGAGAAATATGTAAAGGCGATAAACGGGTGAAGGCCGCCATCCATCACTGTCGGGGGGAAAGAGGGATGTGAGTGGGAAGAGTGGATTTGATTAGAGAAAGGAAGAGCTGTGATAAAAAATGACTTTGTAAGGCGTCGCCATCCTGGCGGTGTGAGAGGGGTGGAGAAAAAGAGGGAGGCCGGGTTTCAGGACGGGAGGAGAAGGTCAGGAGTTAGAGCGGCGGCTTGGAAAAGATCAAGAAAATGGAAAATGGCTATAAAGTGTAGCCTTCCTGTTTTTGGCCTTTCTGTACAAGCAAGGCTGCATCTAGAAGCGTTTCCGCCAGACTAAAAATAGGCGTGAGGTGACAGGAGTTGGTGCCCACTCCCCTGGCTCAGTTCAACCCATTCATCAACCATTTCTAATTATTCTCAGGGTTCTGGTTGCACCGGTATTGCCTCACCTAAAACCTGGAAACACGCCTTCTGAAATTAGTTTGTCTGGGACATTTAGGTCTGCAGTAAAAAAAAGTTTTCACTGTAGCTTTTTTTTTTTTTTTACCCTTTTACTGCAGATCCTTGAATATAAAATATGCTAATGACTGGTAACGCTAATTGATGTAGTGATTTGTTCAAAAAACACAAACCATTTGGTTCTTATATCTCAGTTCTGAACTGTTTGGTTAATTTAAAAAAAAATAAAAAAGCCTAGCAGGCAGGTACACAGTTTAAAGAGAGCCTCGACTTAAACATTTTCATTTAACACTGTATTATATGGATCTGTTCCACACAGACGAAAATATGCCAACCTTCCATTTCTTCTAGATTAGATGATTATGGCTTATAATGTACTACTGCACACAATATGAACTCAGTACATGGTTCAGGCTCCTTTTGCAGGAGTTACTGCATCAGTGCGGCGTAGCATGGAGGCCATCAGCCTGTGGTTCTGCTGAGGTGTAATCAAAGCTCAGGTCCTGCATTGTTGGGTCTGGTGTCTGTCATCTTCCTCTTGGCCAGTCAGACAAAGTGATAACATAATCATTCAACGAGGTATTAATACTGTTGGCCGTGAGTGCAGGTGCCAAGTCCTGCTGGAAAATAAAACCGGCTTCTCCATAAAGCCTGCCAGCAAAGGGCTGCATGAAATACCCTCAACTTTTTTTTTTTTTTTTGGCATATGGCTGTTTTGACTTTGGACAAACACTAGCAGACGATATGGCACCCAAAAAAATCACCACTGACTGTAGAAACGTCACATTGGACGAAAAGCTTTCCACTCCCACTCCAGACTCTGACCTGGATTCAAACCTCAATTTCCAAATTAAATGTGATATTTATCCCCATTGCTTGTGCACCTTTTATATTAAACTTTTGCCTTCCACTTAATTTTCCATTAACATTTGGAATGCACCAATAATGAAAACTGGGGTCGATATTGATATCCGATACTGCTGTTATGGTCGACGCCCGTTACTTAAAATGCATGTGTATGTATATATGTGTATATATCCCTCTACCCTTTCAACACAATGAAACGACAATCCCGCCGTTGATATTGCTTTTTTTCCCACAATCCTTTGCTGTATCCCTATAACTGTCATGTACGAACAAATACCAAAAGACAACCCCTTCCCTCCTGAAACAATATGCAAATAAACATCCATTATCGGCCCAGTTGTATTAATGGGATCGACACAGATATGTTAGAAAATGACATCGGCCGATATCGATGTTATTGTTGATAGTTTGTATTCTTAAAATGCTTGTATACGGTACTGTGCTTTCTTCAGTAATCATGTTTTCTTGCCTTGCTGGTGACTAATATCTTCCTGATTATGTCCATGACACATTTCTCTCCTGAAGATCCATCCTGCTTGGTTTCTGGGGAACATAGAGGTGTAGCACAATGTGGTGGAATAACAGGAGGTATTGCTGGATACAGTCAGAAAGAATGATGCAGCATGAGTTGCAGCATCTATTTTTTTTATTTTTATTTTTTAGGACAACTGCAGAAAATGTAATTGGCTTCCTGTTTTTCCTCACTTCCCTGTTTCTTGACATCTTGAACAAAAATGGCAAAAGTTGGTCATCTTGGTAGAAGTGAGCAGGTAGAACCGCTAAAAGAGAACTAAAGTTTCCCCTTAAAACATGCAAACTGCAGACTCATCACAGCTGGACTCGGCACAAACAGTTTACCTCTGAAATCCTCCTGAACTCCTGTGCCGTGTATGAGAGGAGAAAGGGAGAGGCAACAACAACCAGCTTGTTTGTGTACGATGAGCAAGTGTGAATCTGTCTCACTAAATCTTGTTGGAGCCCATCCTGCTTGGAAGCTTTCGATAATTGTCTCTATTCTTGGAGCTCTGCACAGTCAGATTATTAAAATGTTTTTGTTTTTCTTGCCTCTTCCAACCCTGATTCACTCCAGACATTAAAAAGGCTCAGAAAGACCTAATTTTCTCAAGCCGCTGCTCATTTCTTCCTTGATTTAAAATAAAAATAAAAAACACTACCATGACGGGTTTGTTTTGGGTGATTTTCTTACAGCTGTATGAAGCTACTCGCCACCGTGCAGAAAATGAGGACATGAGCGTTTAATCAGCCAGTTTGTAGGATATTGGGGCCAAGTTATCTAGAGTGAAGTCCTGAAACGTGACTTAAATCGTTGAACTTGGCAACGCTTAAAAGAAAAGCGCGTTTCCTCCTTATGCTGTTTTTGGCGTAAAAACAGCATAAGGAGGAGCCTTTGAAGTCTGCCTCCCTTTTTAAGGTTTGCATAGATAAGAAAGGCGTCTTTTAATTAACCTGGAATGCTGTTACAAAGTGTGAAAAGTCATCAAAGTTGGGTGCTACCTTAGTTTTATTTTTCTTGATGGAGAGAGGGCGAGGGCAGCAGCTCTCTCATGTCTGCATCAAACGTGGGGCTGAAAAGCAGAAGGCAGAGTGACCCCTGTGCTCCGATTTATCTCAGACCGAGAATCTGTGAACCATGAGAAACTGCACAAGAAATTCCCGAGCACTCAACCGTGCACCCCTCCCACCACCACACCTCCATGGTCTGTGCAGAAATATATGAAGTCGGCGCTTCATCTGTGCCCCCCTGATTCCACATTGTCTCTAATGAATCAGCGAGTCTTGTAAATGTAAACAAAAAGCAAATCAAGATCTAATTTTCTTGCAATTAGTATCTTTAGCAGCTACAACAAAGCAATTAGCTGCAGCTAAATAATAAAAGCTCAGATAGATTTCCCTCGTTGCTTCATATTTGTTTGAATGCTACAGGCGTCAGTCTGCTGATAAGCAGCTTAAAACCCTGCAAATGGCTCTGAGTTTCGGGCGCTTCCCACCAATCAGATTGCCAAATGCGTTGAAAGTTTGCACCGTCTTCACGATGTACCAGCTCCCAGTCTGAGGTAAATCAGTTCCTCAAATCTATTATTAACATTATTAACACCTCCATGAGGGTGGCAGCCAATAGCCCGCCCTTCATGAGCCGCGGCAATTTTCTTCCCTTCCCCCCTTTGGAAAGAGCGCACACAGGCTGAGGAGCTTTGGGGATCCCATTTTCTGGGAGGTAAATTGAATTGGCAGCTGTGGTGACAGTGATTTTCTTTGGCATTTTTTAGTAACACAGGGGAACAGAGTGGGAGCGAGTCATAATCTGTCCTGAAACTCATTGGAAATTTTATTTTACACATGCATCGCGTCATGTATTCGGATACAGGCCCTTGCAGGACTGTTCATGCACTTCAGATTTATTTTACTTTTTCCTGTTAGTCACAATCCTTTATGTCTCCTCTTGGGATTTCATGTGGTAGACCAACACAAAGCAGTAAATAATTGTGACCCTTTTATTTTAAACATTTTCTTTAATGAATACCCATCTGGAGTGTTAATTGCATTTGTATTCTAGCACCTAAATATAATCCAGTGCAACCGGCTGTTTTCAGAAGTCGTCTAATCACACCTGTCCTCCTCTGTCTAAATACAGCTGTTCTCAGAGGGCTGCTGACGAACATGCAGCATCTCTAAGCTCGTTTGGAGCCTCGAGACATGTGGTTCTGGTCAGAAGAGCGAAAACAAATACTTTGACAAACACAACACTCCACATCACCCTCAAGACCCGTGTTGCCCACAGTGAAACATGGCAGTGGCAGCATTAAGATGTGGGGATGCTTTTCTCTAAAGAAAGTTAGATGGAGCTAAATGGAGGAAACCCTGTTATATGCTTCAAAGGATTTAAAACTCAAGCAGGTTCACCTTCCAGCAGGAAAAAAAAAGCTAAACATGACTTCCGGTTGGAACACCACCATGACGGCCGCACTGTGAGGGAGCTCCCGACAGAACCAAACGATTTAACAACAAACCCCCTCTAAACCAAAGAAATCCACATCCACGCCTCTATATAACAACGAGGGGAAGAGAAATACGCCGAATACCAGGTTTGAAAGTGCGTCGAAATAGCCGTACTAACTTTGGAAAAGTGCTAACGCGAACTAATGCTAACAAGCTAACCAGTGCGGACAGCAGTGCTAACAGGCTAACAACAACAAGCGAGCGCAGAAACGCATGCAATGGCAGATTCAACGGCACTTGACACTCTCTTACAAGAGCTGAGAGCATTCCGACAGGAAACTAATGAGAAACTTGGAAGTCTGAAAGAAGATATTGCTAAAGCTAATAACCGAATGGAGGAAGCTGAGGAGAGAATTGAAAAAGCAGAAGAGAGATTACAGAACGTAGAGGATGCATTGACCGGACTTTTGCAGCTCCACACGGGGTTAGTGGACAAGTTGACAAATCTGGAAAGCAGAACTAGAAGAGAGAATGTCAGAATTTATAACGTGCCAGAGACCACGGAACAAGATTACCCCAGCGTGAGTGCATTCGTCGAGGCAATGTTACGTGAGGGGTTAAAGCTGAGCGCTGATGTGGAGATAAACATCGAGCGTGCCCACCGCTCTCTTGGCCCTGTCCCCCCGAGTGGAGCCCCACCACGCTCCATCATTGTCAAGTTTCTGAGCTTCAAGACTAAAGAGCTCATACTCCTCAAAGCGTGGCAACAGAAAGGCTTTACCTGGAAAGGCAAACAAATAACACTTGACAACGACTATCCACCTCTCATCATCAAAAAAAGAAAAGAATATGCTGAGATACGCAAGATACTGAAAGACAACCAAATCAAGTTCCAAACACTTTTCCCTGCCAGACTGAAAGTTAAATATGCAGAAGGGATCAGAATCTATGACACGGCGAAAGAGGCAAGTGAAGACATGACCAAACGAGGTTTTCAAGTTAAAATAATCAAGTCATCGGAAACCATCCTGGAACAACTGAAGCAGCTGACCTGGAGCAGGGTGGCAGGAGGGTCCAGACCCAACCCACATCATCCAGCACCAGACCCCGGATACAGAGAGAAACTGAGAGCCTTCAGGAGGACGGCAGCTACACCCACTGAAGATTGAGGTCTCCTGCACCACTTTTCTTTGAGAAACTGTTATTTTCATCGACAAAATGTAAGTTCAAGTTATAATAATATACTGGTGTGAAATACAAGATGGTGGTTCTTCGGGATCCAACTCCCTTATGGCACAGGCCACAGCCAATGAAGGCCCCTCGAACGGACACATGAGGACACCGCCTTTAGAGGCCCAAAAGGGTCCACCTCAAGGACCCCTACCTTGGAAGTTTACCATGTTTTTTGTTTATTTTCAGTGTGAATGTTCCACTTATGTTCTAAGTTTGATGTTTATGTGGGGAACAAAATGTCACAACCAATGTGAAACTAAGACCAAATGCATAACAAACATATACAGATAACTACACTTAATATTAATGGCTTGCATAATCCAGTTAAAAGATGGAAGATATTGTCAAAACTCAAGAGATAAAACAGAAATTGCTTTTTTACAAGAAACGCATCTCCCAGACGATGAACATGTAAAACTGAAAAAAATGGGATATAAACATGTCTTCTATTCATCTCATAGTTCAGGACGGAGGAGAGGAGTGGCGACCCTGATATCTGGAGCACTGAACTACGAACACATCTCTGAATTAAAAGATAATGAAGGTAGATACGACATGATAACAGGAAAAATCGAAGGTACTCTTACAACCCTATTAAATGTATATATTCCTCCAAACAGTGACTTATCCTTCTATAAACACATATTTGAACTAATTTCAACAAAAAGTCTAGGGATATTGATATGTGCCGGGGACATTAACGTCCCATTAAAAATCTCGCTGGACTCTTCCACTGGTAGGGGCGATTCTAGGAAAATAGGAAAAAAGATCCTACAACTAATGGAAGAGACTGGTTTAGCAGACGTGTGGAGGGAAAATAATCCAACCAAGAGAGAATATACTCATTACTCACACCCTCATAACGTCTACTCAAGGTTAGACTATATATTTATGTTCAAAAATGACTTATTAAATGTGAAGGATTGTGAAATTGGACCATGTACAATCTCAGATCACAATCCAGTCGCCATGAATGTTTATCTGCCAAGGAAGAAATGTACACTTTGGAGATTAAATAACAACATTTTAAATAATCAAAATGCTAAACAAAAGCTTACTGAAGAGATTAAAGACTACCTTAATCATAACGATAAAGGTGAGGTGTCCCCAGGAACCCTTTGGGACACATTAAAAGCAGTAATGAGAGGAAGAATAATAAGCATCTCCTCTTACCTAAAGAAAATCAACCAACTCAAATTAACAAGCTTAGAGGAGAAGATATTAAAACTCCAACAGGAACATTCTAAAAATATGAAAAAAGAGATCAAAATTGAAATTGATGAACTGAAAAAAGAAATAAATGAGATTGAAACCTTAACAATACAAAAGAAATTAATCTTTATGAAACAACAATACTATGAAACGGGTGGAAAATCCTTAAAACTCCTCTCTTACAAACTAAGGAAACAACAAGCAGAGAGAACAATTTACAAAATTAGGAACCCCCAAAATGATAAAATAGAGACCGAACACAAACAAATACAACGTTGCTTCCAAAAATACTATACAAATCTTTACTCACAATCAGTCATAAATAATGAGGGTGACATAGATAACTTCCTGGAAAAGTTAAACTTACCAATAGTGACAGAAGAACAAAATAAGAAGCTTCTTGCTGCAGTTACCACAGAAGAAATTCATTTGGCAATCACAAAACTAAAAAGGGGCAAAATGGCGGGAGCGGATGGATATGGCCCAGAGTGGTACAAAACAATGGAGAGTCATCTCACTCCAGTTTTACTCAAAACCTTCAACTGGGTGCTTGAAAAGAAAACTACTCCAACATCATGGAATGAAGCAATAATTTCTCTCATACCAAAAGAGGGAAAAGATAGATTGGAGTGCGGCAGCTTTCGGCCTATCAGTATTCTAAATATTGATTACAAACTATTCACATCCATAATTTCACGGCGACTGGAAGCGATCTTACCAATAATAATACACAAAGACCAAACAGGGTTCATTAAACAAAGACAAACACAGGACAGTATAAGAAGAGTGTTAAATATAATGCAACAGGTTAATCAACAAAAACAAGAAACCCTAGTAATTAGCTTAGATGCAGAAAAAGCTTTTGACTCCGTGAGGTGGATCTTCTTATACAAAGTACTAAATAAATTTGGCTTTCATCGATCAATAATTGAGACAATTTCAGGACTATATTCTAAACCTACAGCTAGGATAAAAATCAACGGAGACCTCACGGAGTCAATCGCCCTCGAAAGAGGATCAAGACAAGGCTGCAATATGTCTGCTCTCCTTTTTGCCTTGTATATAGAACCGCTCGCTCAATGGATAAGGGAAAACCAGAATATAAAAGGTGTAACAATCCTGGGACAGGAGCAAAAGCTTGCCCTGTTTGCAGACGATCTACTGCTGACCATTACACATCCAACCCAAACATTACCTTTAACTATCAAAATGATTGAAGAATATGGTACATTCTCAGGATACAAAATTAATGTTAGTAAGACTCAAGTTTTAACTTTAAATTACAATCCTCCACAGAATATTAAAAATAGCTACAAATGGAAATGGGAAGCCGAATCAATCAAATATCTGGGTATGGTTTTACACAAAGATTTTAATAAAATGATTGATGTTAATTATGGACCTCTGAATGTTAAATTGCAATCTGACCTACAAAGATGGGGTTCATTACCATTTCTTGATTTGCACTCAAGAATTGACTCAGTTAGAATGACTCTCCTCCCACAAATGCTTTATCTATTCCAATGCCTTCCATTCTATATTCCACAAAAACAATTTGATGAATGGGATAAAATTATATCCAGATATATTTGGAAGGGTAAAAAACCTAGAATCAAGTATAAAACATTACAGTTACCGAAAAATAAGGGGGGTAGGAACTTGCCATGTTTACGGAAGTATTTTTATGCTGCACAGTTAAGACCTCTTGTATGTATGTGCTCTCCAGTTTACACAGCAGGCTGGAAAGATCTAGAGAAAAAAGTAATTAATGGAATACCTTTGAAAGCCTTAATGGTGGATACTAAACTACAGAGTAACATTGATATTCAGGAAAACCACCTATTAAACGTTATGATTAAAATATGGAATGAAACTATAAAACTTTGTCACTTAGAACAGGCCTCCAAAATTTTAAGATGGTGTGCTTATGACACCGACTTTGCCCCTAATAAATCTGACAAAAGATTCAAACTATGGGTTTCCAAAGGAATAACTGACTATAACTCCCTTGTCCACAAGGGGGCATTCCAATCTTTTGATAATTTAAAAAGAAAACATGGATTAGATACTGATGACTTCTTTAGATATCTTCAAGTAAGAAGCTATTTCAATAAAAATATCGACATGCACTCAATTAATCAAGGCTTTTTTCATACTTTCTTATCAATAATAAAATCAATGTCCCCATCAAAAATAGTTTCTAAACTATACAAAAGCATCCTTGGGTGTGAAGTGGAGAGCACATATTATGTGAAAGAAAAGTGGGAAAGGGAAGGTGGTTTCGTAATCACAGAGGAGGGTTGGGAACATATATGTGAAATACAATGGGCTACAACTGGATCAAATGTCTGGCGTGAATTCTGTTGGAAGAATATCATGAGGTTTTTCATTACACCAGCACAGAAAAAATACCAAGGGACGAGTGATGCTTGTTGGAGATGTAACAGTGAAGGTGCCAACCATTTCCATATTTTTTGGGAATGTGCGATCATACAAGAATATTGGTCAGAGATTCACTACCATTTACAGAATGTATTCTCTATTGTTTTTCCCTTGTCATTTGAATGCTTGTACTTAGGTAGAATAGAGGTGGACAACTTCAGTAATTATAGCAGAAAACTTTTGTACATTTTGTTGGCAGCTAGTAAGAAAGCAGTCACAAGGAAATGGCTGAAGCCTGACTGCCCAACGGTCGATGACTGGATCAATATTGTCAAAGAGATCTACACAATGGAAAAAATCTCTTTCCTCATCAAAGTGAAACTGGATGCTTTTTACGCTTTTTGGTCTAAATGGACAGAATATGTGAAGCCTACTCATACAGACTTTATGTAAAAATCCCAGTGAAATGTCATGTGACTGCAATGTTTCTGCTCCCCACAATGTTCACTGATGTTCTTAACTGTTTAAAAATGAAAATATGTGAAAGAGCAAGCATACAGTAAATGTATACAATGTAATTTGTAATGTACAATATGCTTTTTCAATAAAAAGTAAATTTGAAAAAAAAAAAAAAAGCTAAACATGCTGCTAGAGATGCAAGAAAATGTTTTAAACAAAAAGCATATTCATATGCTGAAATGGCCTAGTCAAAGTCCACATCTGAATGCAGTTGCGTATCGATGGCAAGACTTTAAATATCGAGGTTCAGATGGTCTCAGTTCCATCTGACTGAGTTTTAGCTGTTTTGCAATGAAGAATGGGCAGAAATTTCAGTCTGTAGCTGCTCAAAGCTGATGGTGATGGGTTCCCAGGGGACTTAAAACAAGGTGGCTCTGCAAAGGAGGGCTACCAATGCACACCACATTCGTCCTCGGGGAGTTTCTAAAAGGGTCTTGCCTTCCTTTGTGCTGGTCTATCACACAAATTTCCAATGGAAGAAGTTTTGTTTTCCAGCTTTCTATTTGTTTCTTCACTTCTAGATGATTTAGTTTTTTTTGCTTGTAAGCCATCAGCATCTGACTTGTGGGGGGGGTCAGTTGAACCCTGTTTTGTGATCGCCAGCAGTAGCTTCTCCTGGCTGTCCCACAGATGGATGCAGCAGGCGAAAGTGTGGAAAACAGCTCAGTCACACTGCTGCACCCTGAATTCCTCCTCCTCTCCTTGCAGTGAAGTGATTTTTCACTGGTTGAGGGCTGTCACGTTGAGAGGCATCTCGGCAATGTTCGCTTTTGTTTATTCCTCGCTCCAGATGGCATTCTCATGGTTGTATCTGATTAAATTGCACAGTGGTTTAAGATGGGAGCCAATAAAAGGCTGTAATTAATTGCTGACAGTCTTCGTTATTGCCACATGCTCATCTCTTAATGAAGATGCCGTATTTTGTGAAATGGAAAGTGTGTGTGTGGGGTGGGGGGGGGGGGGATTAATTTTGAAATTGCATCGTGTGTCTGCACAGATTGTCATCTCGATGCACAGAAGCCTTACTTTTTAAATTCTTTTTGCAATTATTGCCGTCATTTACAGAAAGAAAGCTGTTTCATAGCTTGACACATTGAAATACCATCTGATGCAGCCTAGGTCCAGATACATTGATTTTTAACAGCTAAAATTGTACGTAACAAGTTGGAATGCTGTTCAAAAATCCCCATCTGCATACCCTCGTGGCGTTTTCTGCGGCTGTCGGCGAACAGGAATCAGCCATTAGTTGGAAATCTTTAGGTTATTACAGACGACGGTTCACTTCTTCAGATTTCAAGTAGTTTCTCTCAATGATGCTACAATTAGGACGATGGGTGAGCCGCTGCTCAAGGCCTTCAGAAGACGCCGTTTTTCTTCATTTAAATCAACTCAAGCCTGCGTTTTCATGGCAGTTTAAAGGATCGCGCAACAAAGATGAGAAATTGTAGATCAATACCTCTTTGATTCAGCAGTGGCACATTACGATTCACATCCCTGGATTTATTTCACCTTATTACTGCTCAAAAATACACACAGTGGCATAGTTATGGTATAAAAACGGCTGTACATGTATGTAATGCACCAACAGGGCAGTGCTGGATATTTTATGGTACAAATACGTGTGACATCCCTAGAAGTCGTTCAAAGATGTGATTATCTGGGAGATTCTTTTCAAATTTGGAGCTTAAAGGCGTTTCGCTACTATAGATGAACACCTTTAGATGGATGGACTTTATCCAAGGAATGAAATTAGATCATATCAGTTCTGTATATTTGAATACTATAAAAATTAAGTAGGATAAAATCTTAAAGTTGAAATAATAAAAATAGAAACACATAATGGTAGAAGGACACTTAAGAAAACATAAGTGGGTAGATAAGGTGCAGTGGCAAGATGTTAATACCAATAAGAAGGTAGTGTTGTTAATAAGATATTACAGTATGTAATAGAAGTAACAATAGTAAAAAAAAAAAACTGACAGCGTTTGAGCTGAAATTAAATATTCTTCAAAAAGCTACAAAGAATTTAAGGCATTTGATCTTAGAATAATCTGCTTGCTCAGTGATTCTTCAAAATGAAATCAGTAAAATGATGAAAAGAGAAAAAAATATCAGGTATTTTTTACAATGAATGCATCCATCAATCTGTTTTCTGCGCCTTTGTCAATTTAGGAAATGGAGGTCGAGGAGAGAAGCCTTGATGTAAAACCTGAGGACTTCCTTGGTCATTAAGGATATATTTTCTTCACAGCTGTTTTTGGGACTGTGCCAGGTTCTCCTAGTGGGTCATGCTTTAAAAAAAAATGAAGAGTGAAGGACTGAATGCATCCAGAGCAGAGGCTTACTGCTTTCCCTTTAGAGAAGCAGCGGCTCTACACAAGCCCTTCTATCTGAGGCCGAGGGCAGCAATCCCTCAGAGGCGGCTCATTTCAGCTGCTTGAATCCTAACTCTTGTTCTTTTGGTCATGAACTACTAATCATCGCCTCAGGTGTGAATTGGAAGATGGACAGAACAAGCTCAGAAAGACTTTGAGCCGTTTCACTCTTATTGATGCAAGTCGTCATTAAAGTACACTAGAAAAGATTCTCCCACACGATTTAATTATGAGGAAATTCATTTTGATTAATAAATCTTAATTAGATTAGGATTTCTGGGTCTAGTTTGCTGCATTTTATTGCTAGATAATGTACACATAGCAACATCTATACCAAAAACATGTTTCTCACCAGTAAGCCTTCCGACTGATTAGGAGGAACTCATTCATCTCCAGTATGAATTTAAAGTCTTATCTGTTAAAAGCCTGTTGCAAAGCATAAAACCCATTCAGCTATCATAACAAATGTATATTTATTTATTGTGTAGCAGCCCTTTGGTGCGTCTCTCATCAAAAGTTGCTCCCATCTTGAGGATCTGTGAAGGTTTGTGCTTAATATTTGGCCTTTCTAAAAACCAGGTGTCCCCAAAGTCACTCCTGAAAGTTTCAAATGATCAGTTTTATCCCTAAAACTTGGCATACACACCATGTTTAAATAATTAACTTTTGTATACTGAATTTCCTCTGGCAAAGTGTTGTGGCACCATAGACTCTTACAAAATATTAAAGCCTCAGCTGGACTTGTTGGATATTTTTCTCTCTTATTGCAGGAGAAAGAAAAGCATCTATTGATGTAGAAATGGAGAAATTCTTCATAAATACCAAATCTTCAGCCAGTAGATGGCATTAACATTCAAAGTTATCGGTCAAAATGCAGCAAACAGCTGTAGATTGTTTCAGTATGTGAGCACTGAAGGTTTCTGTGGCATTTTAAGGAAAAAAAATCTTGCTTAATGCAGAAAACTGTATTAATAACATCAGTGGCAACAAGTACGCTGCAGATTAAGAAAATGTTTAACCTTGGTAATTGTTTTTCAAAGAAAACTGTTTGCATGTGGAGGGGAGAGAAATTATCTGGTGCCCATCATTAACAAAATTTCCATTCCCTGACTTAAACCATCTTCCTTATCTTAGCGCTGGAATCAATTTAGTCACTTCTCACTCTTTCCTAACAGCTTTTGCTGCCACCCCGACATATTTTCAGCGGGTGGTTTGTTGATGTGTTTCTTCTGTGCACCTGTGAATGTTTGCATTGGCTAAGCCACGACAAAAAAAAACACAAAAAAAAAAACACACACACACAGGTTGAGAGGCAACACTCAAACCTGCCCACCTCTGTGCAACATTTTCCACCTATTCAGAAACCCTGCCGCGCCAATCATATGGACCCTGATTGGCTTCCACCATGGGACGCCACTGATGATTCAGCAGAGTTCCTGGCTTTGTAGGGCGGGCGGGGGGGAGTCCTGAGTACGAGAGCAAATACCCAATCAGCACTCTGCATCTAGCACAGTAGGTCAATGGCATGCCAGCCAGGCCTCTGAATCATAGTGATGGATATATCGATTGATGCTACAGACAGCCAAACAACACTTGTGCACATGAACCTCCTTTCATTAATTCTTTTCTTATATATGTTTTTCCCGTTTCGCTCTCATCCATCTTTCTTCATCCCTCCCCCTGTGAAACAAAGATGCAGAAAGGCAGAACATCAGCGATAAGAGCTGGGAGGAACACAAACATCCTTTGAGGAAAATGGATGCCTGTGGCGGTGATATCGAAAACATGCCAAACGATTCCTCGGCTAAGGCTTGTTAGTATCTCGCACGTCTGATCGGAGGCCTTCTTGGGTCGTAATGAATCACGAGTTTTACTGCGACTCGACACAAGGCAAATAAGGCCTTTCTCCCTGATTTGTGACGATAGCAATGCGGCGGTTCATCCAGCCTGCGGTGTCGCGGGTTTCCTTTGAGCCTGTTGATGTTTGCGCGGCAAATGCAAACGCCCGGCGCTGCTGACACAAGCAGAAACGCGGAGACTCCGGCTGCAAGAGTTGCAGATGAAGTACAAGCTGGTTTGCTCCGACATTCGTCACCCACGCCTCATTCTGCACCGTGATTCACTCGAGCATCTTCAGCTCACATCTAATGACGATGTTTGGGATGCAGGAGAGTAGAAGTTTTGTAGAGGATTTAGATGAACACGCCTTTAAAACTCAGCCCTGTGCGTGAGTATTTCTTTCCTGCTTAAAATGACAAACTTGCTGTGCGTGGACGAGACCGATTTGGAGATGCATTTGGTTTGTTTAGGTGTCCTGAAACTCTCAAACTGTTTATATGTTGAGTCTCTCTAGTGTTTGAGTCAGAAGCAAGTTTTGAGTCTTTACAAGTCAAATCTTGACTCGTTAAAGGGTGCGTCTGAGTCATGCTTCCAGGCGTTAAAGAACGACAAATGAAGACTTTAGTCTTTTACAAAGTGTCTGAAGTCTCTCTTTGACTCACGTCATTTTAGTCTTTAAATGCTGAGATGGACCCAAGTTTTGAGAATTTGAAGGGAGTCTGCGTCCAAACTCTAGTTTTTAGAGAGTGAGTAATGTTTTGAGTCTGACGGGTGTGTCTGAGTCAAGAGTCTCTTGATCAAGAAGTTAAGACTGAGTCAAGTTTCTAAAGAGGACGAGTCAAAGTCAAGAGTCTTTAGAGTCCAGCTCACTTCTCAGTTTAAAGAGGGCAAACCTGATGCCTCTCAGATCTAAGTACTTGTGTCTACATAGCTTTAGGAACCTTGATTAAGATTAAATTTAGTTTCAAGTAGCCCAGATTCTGGTCAGGGAGGGCCTGCTATCCTGGGCTTTTCAGAAATCTCCAGATATCCCAACAGTATCTTCTCAGTCCTCCTCCTGTTGTCCTTCATCCTCTTCTCGCCTCTTGTGTGACTCCTCTCCCTTCCTCTCACACCCCCTGTCGCTTCGCTCTCACCTTCACACTTGGCTCTCCTCCCATGTCTCCTCACTCCCATACATCTCCTTCAACCCTAAAACAACTCGCCGTCTGTCTTCAGCGGTTGCGTGGTTACGGTTTGTTCTGCTCATCAAGCGCCCGCTGGGCTTAAACAGTCTGTCAACAGTTTAATTACTCATCCTTTCATCGTCTCCTCCCTTAGTTGTCTACCACACACACTCGTTGCTTTCTACCTTTGGCTGGGAAGCCTCTAGGTTCACTGCTTCACTTCCTTTAGCCCTTTGGCCTTATGCTTTGTTTTCTGCCATGCTTTTACTCATTTCTGCTGGATGTTTGTTTAATTTATCCTTTAACATTGATCTTATAGCTGTTTTGTTCACTACTACTCTTTATTCCTCTAATCCCTTATTCCCACTCTTCATTCCTTTGCTGAAGTTTCATCTCTTTAGCCTTTTCTTTCATCATAAGTCTCCTCAAATCCTCGTTGCACTTCCTCCCCCATCCTAAATGGTCCTCCAGCCTTCCTTGTCCCTTTGCCATCCTTCCTCCCTGTCTCCACGTTGCTAAATGTGGCCATCAAGAGTCCAGCCTTTGTCATTCCACCATTTGTCCTTCACTCAGGCATTCCCGTTTCATGGCTTTCAAATACCCTCCATTTCCCTGCTTGATTGAAAGCTGCTTAACTCATGAAGGTGTCTGACATTCCACATTCCTCGTCCATCATCCCCGACATCTAATCACCCGTCTGCCATCGTCGGTTTTCTGTAATTATCCACCAATGTTCGCCGCCGTCGTGTTCAGCCACAGTATTTTGATCGCTTAATCAGAATGTCCCTTCTTTCTTTTTCGCTTTTTGGTCATAAATTAACAATAATTAGGCTCTCTAATAGGCTGTGAAGCATTGTGCGTGAGCCTGGGAAGCGTTTTGAGCTGGGGGGTTTATGAATCTGCTGCTTATTAGCCCCTTATTTCTCATAGCGCTGACCCTTTACAGGCTAAGGAGGAATTGCAGATTATGTTGTCTTAGTCTTTCCTTCCAGCAGATCCAAAGCATTTTTTATATCCCCATACGTTATACTTCTTCCCCCATCCCCTCGTTCTCGCTCCAGTCTGCTCATGTTGGCAAGCCTCGTGCTTTGAGCAGCGCGCGTCCCATCTGCTCCTCTCCCCCAACTGTAGCCGCTGAATGGCGGACACCCCTGGTAACGACGAGCCACACGGTGCATCTGCAACATAATTGAGGGAATGGTTCTTTTATGGAGCTTTTATTCCAGCGTTTGAACCGGAGGACTCTTAGCTGCTCTGTATGCTTGCTGCACTCATTAGCAGAAGAGCACAGAGCATTTACAAGATTATGATTTGGTTAAATGGAAATCAAAGGGCCTCTTTGTCACACTTCAAAAGCTTCGCTTTGCGTTTCCTGAGAGTCGGGGAGGCCCAGGTTTGAAGCGAGGGTCGAGGATGGCATAAGCGGTTCAGGGCTGAACAAGTATGGGGTGTGTTTACCGGGTCTGGCTACGTTTTAGAAAAGAAAACTGTTCTCTAGTTGCAATCATCAATTTTTGATCCATCTATCCATTGATCTGTTTATCCATCCATGCATCCATCTATCTGACGGACCATGCAGACACACACACACCCCCAAGGGGCTGTTTAGAGGAACCAATTAACCAAGTAACCCAGTTGACAGTCATGTTTGGACTGTGGGAGGAACCCGGAGAGAAGCCACACATGCACTGGGAGAAACGTGCAAAAGCTCACGCAGAAAGACCTCAATTTGAACCCCAGTCTCAAACCCAGGGCAGTCTTGCTGCAAGGCAACAGTGCTGCCACCTGCGCCACTCTGTTAGTCATATCAAGCGGGTTAATAGTTGCCTACAGGTAAAACGCAGACCTTCTCATTGAGTTGTACATCCTAATTGAGTCATGTGGTACTCGAAGAAGCCCGGGGATGCAGCGTTGCTTCTACATACCGTATGATCATTGTTTGTGATCTTTAATTGACTTTAAGTTCATGTAAGACTTAATCTTTTATTTTCACTGCATTAAGTTTTAATTGTAACATTATAACCTGTGCATTCATTTAAACGTTTATACATTTGAGCC
The DNA here is from genome assembly GCF_011125445.2 of Fundulus heteroclitus. Classification (NCBI taxonomy): domain Eukaryota; kingdom Metazoa; phylum Chordata; class Actinopteri; order Cyprinodontiformes; family Fundulidae; genus Fundulus; species Fundulus heteroclitus. The sequence continues at coordinate 23,834,248 of NC_046374.1, read as the reverse complement.
CCGGTGTTTGTTTTCCTCTATAGCTCCCGTTGAATGGTTCATCTATCTCTTGACGGCAGGCTTTCATCCCGTTTACTCCTAATCTTGCTTTTTTTCTCCCCCTACCTTTCTTCTGTTAAACTGTATCTTATCACGTGACGAAGCTCCATTCACTGATTCTCGCTCCTCCCCGCCATCCTTTCAGCTAGCTCGTCTTAGCCCTCACTCCCTTGTCAACCCTGCCTCTTCCTCCCTATCTGTTTCTTTCTCATCACCCTCTTATCTCCCCCCCCACCCCACCCTCGATCCAGTCAGCCTGATCTCATGTGTCAGTGTGCCAAATCCGCTTGTGTTTGTGTGCAGACACGGCTTACGTAAAGAGCCTCAAATGAAGGGAGGTTAGAGCACAACAAACACTCCTCTGCCCCGCATCCATCCGATGCTGCCTTCACACACGCAGAGCGCCAGGTGAGATTACATAAAGGCCTAGGTGATGAAAGCCAAACTAAGACGTGCCTATTGAGTAATCTGATACAGGACAGCTGGCTGACACGCAGAGACAGAGTGTCGGTGAGGCGTGGGGTAAGAAAGAGGGATGTCAGAGCTGCAGCGGGGTGATGAAAGCTTACAGTCATCCGTGCCATATGCGAGATCTGAAACTGCGTCTCCGGGTCTGCGTACTCCCCGTTTGCCTCCTATGCTTCCGCTACAAATGCACATCTGTTCATTATTCACGGCCCCTGAGTGTTTGTGGGAGAGTCGGAGCAGCGAGTTCCCCTGCCACCGAGCGTTTGTGCCCACCGCAGTGATGTACTCAATGATTCAGCACACAAGGGCTAACCATGCAGATATGGATTTAACTGTGATGGACCAGTGTATGTTCAATCACTCTGCAGGGCCTCACAACTCCTGCACATGTCGTCAGGCGGCGACCAGCAACCACAGTGCGTTTTGTTGGGCTTTTATAAGACGGACTGGAACAAAGCAGTTCGTAGCTGAGAGGGGGGTGAAAATTGGGCATAGTAATGACATCGTTGTGCTGCAATTAAAGATGTGAGTCTTCTGGAGGAACGTCTCTAACAACTTTTTGAATCTTGAGTCTGAAACCGTTGTGCATTCTTTACAAAATGGCTTGTTCAGTCAGTGAAGTGTTGCCTTCAATTCTCAGTGGGATGTACATCTGGACTAGGATTAGGCCATTCTAGTATATTAGTATGATTGAACTAAACCATTCCAACGAAACGCTGGCTGCATGTTTAGACTAGTCTCCTACTTGGAGTCGGACCGCCAGTCTTCCCGCAGCATGATGCTGCCACTACCAACTTTCACCATGAGGACTATGTATTCAGGACTTTCATGTTTTTGTCCCCAAATACCAGTGTTGTAGTACTCGTACTAAATTTGGAGACTCGTGACTTGACTTGGACTTGAGCACTGATGACTTGGACTTGGACTCCTACATTCAGATCATTCTGACTCGGAAATTGAGAAAAAGACTCGACTTTTTATATATCATTAGGCTATAATTTTATTTTGTCATTAGAATATTATTTGGTGTATGATTTTAATATCTAAATTATTAGTGCAATGTGGTGGAGTGTGGATTTTTTTTGTTTAAAAACATGTAGGCTATGCTTACTTTAGTGCGGAACTTGGACTCGACTTGATCAATAAGGACTCGACTCGGACTTGACTCGGATGAGTAGTGGACATGACTCGGGATTTTTTTTTATGACTTGGACTTGACTCGGACTTGAACACTGGAGACTCGAACCTGGACTCGGACTCGAGGCATAGTGACTTGACTACAACACTGCCAAATACTGTTTCACATGTTTTCACACCAACCCGTATCTCTTAGATGGCCACTGGAAACCTGCTGTTTCAACAGGTTACCACTTTTCCGTAGAGTTCATAACTTATAGATTAAGCGTCAACAGATTCTCCCACCTGAGCTGTGGATCTGTGCAGCTCCTCCAGAGTCGCCTCTGGTCTCTTGGCTGCTCTGAGCGATGCTCTTCTTGCTGTCAGCCGTGTCTTTAAAGGTTCGTACCTGTGCCATTCTTTTTCCATTTTTGAGGTGAATAACCTAGCATCGCTTTAAACTTCTCCACAACGTTCCCCATTGACCTGTCTATGTTCCTCGGTCTTTGGGATGTTCATGGATGTCTCTAACATACCCCTGAGGCCTTCATAGATCAGCTGGATTCATGCTCAGGGGAAATCACAAACTATGGGAGTTTAATTCCTGATTAGGGGACTCTGGATTTTATTTAGGGGCATCAGAGTAATTGACGCTGGAGGATTTCTTTAGATTTGTAAAATTTATTGGACATCATGTATCATTTTCTTTCCGTTTCACAATCATGGACTGTCATCTTAATTCATCTAAAACCCTAAACAAGTAATGAAAAAGGTTTAAAGGGTGTGAATACTTTTGCAAGGCCGTGTGTGTTTGTGTGTGTGTTTGAAACTCTGGACGTTACCTTTTCCGTCTGTGCGCCTCTATAATCCAAATCAGCTCCACATGTTATCCAGGTTTGTGTGTTAGTGTGTGTGTGGATGGGATGTGTGTCAGTGGTGAGCTCAGATCTCGCCTCAGGTGTTTGTGTTGATACGAAGCCAGCCCAGGGCTGGGTGGGCTGTTTTTACTGATGAAACCTGTCCCACTCTCTCCCTCCGCACAACCAAAAAAAAAAAAAAAAAAAAAAAGGCTGATGTAGGTCAAAGTCAGGCAACCAGAGAATTGAAGAAATCTCAATCCCACGATATCCGCTTAGGCTTTCATAGACGAAGAAAAACCTGGAAAATCCTGATTTACTCGCTCGATTCCGGTGCCGTATTCCAAAATTCGAAGAGGGATCCAAGAATCCACTTTGCTAAAAATCCGATTTGTGGCTATTTGGTGCGATTTCCTCATGGCCGTGCTCAAGTTTGCTCCTGGTTTTCGCTCCGGTTCATTCTTCTTTCATCTGTCGTCCCCTCTACTTCCAGCAGAGACTTCCAGCCCGCTTGGCGCGATGCACATTTGCTCTCCGATGCCGAATTAGTCGTTCCTCATGACCTTGGATGGAAACCGGGGTCGTTGAGACGGAACGTATTGTTAGAAACCTGAAACAAGAGGCAAGTGGAGTGTGTGAAAATGCTGAAATTAAGATGCGCAGTCACATCAGTCACCCTATCTTCCCCCTCCTGTCCATCTCCCCTCCCTCATCCCCAAGGATGCACCCACACCCCTCCATCCTTCCTCTCGCTCCCTTTCACCAGTCTGTCAGAGACGATCAATAGCTGCGAGACCCTCTTAACGCTCCTCAGCAGGCTGCATTGGCTTATTGCTGCACAAATGTACACACACACACACACACACACACACACGAGCGTGGTCGTGCAACACTTTCACACACCTCCACAGTCGCTGCCACCACATTCAGTAAGTAGCCATGCAGTGATACTCTGCACACACACACACACACACACACACACACACACACTGCCTCTTCATCCCTTTCAGCACACATGCAACTGGCAGCTTAATGAAACAACTGAGCTATTGATTAGCTCCATGAATGTCAGACAGTTCAAAAGTCCCACCTCCACCCCCCCCCGCCCCGCTGTTTGCCCTTCGATCAATCTCCAGAAGCCAACTCTGTTTGAAGTAAATGAAGATATAAAAAAAATCCCGTCTTTGCAAACTGTGTTGCGTCCGTGAGGCTCCTCCGCTCCAAACTGAGGAGTCTGTGCTGCATCTGCTGTACTTTCCTCCTTGACATTTCCCATCTAGCCGTGAAACTCGTCCCTCTGTCTCTGCCCTCCTTTCTGTGATGAAAAGGTGGAATTACTAACCTTGTTTTCCGGATCATTCCACCACGGCTCCCGGAGCAGTCACATCCCTCGGTCTCCGTGGCTCTCGCTCTATCTCAGCTCCGCAGAAAAACACCCATCTCCCCCCCTCTCTCTCTCTCTTCTTTTTTTCCTCTCTCTCTCTCTGTCTATCCCAGCCCCCCCTCCTCCTCCTCCTCCTCCTCACTGCTCTCTCCCCTCGGTCGGTCTCGACAGCTGCAACGGCGCTCTGTCTGCCTGCGCTGACGCTCTCTGGTCAGGCTGTGGACTGATTGAATTTTAAGTCATGTTAATCCCACAGAACAGGTACTGAATGAAGGAGCGGACGAAGACCGGAGGGAGGGAATAACCGGGCGCAGGGAGGGAGACGAATCAGACCTCCGCTTGCGCGTTGAGTTTATTTTTAAAAAAACTTGATGCTTCACTTCTGCTTTTTAAATTGATCCGTGTCTCTGTCCTCTTGGTTTTTTTTTTTCCTTCATGTTGTCTTCATCGTTATCTGATGAAGATGAGCGGTATTCCCAGGTCGGAGCGGAAGAAAGCCTCTGCGCTCCGTCTCCGCAGCGCCAAGCTGAAAGAATGCACAAGAGAGGGAGGCATGAAGATGAGGAGTGGGAAGGATGCTGGGACGAAGCAACGAGGTGTAGGGAGGGGGTGTGAAGAAAAAAGAGAGAGAAAACAGGAGGGAGTCGTGTAGTAGAGGAGGAAGAGGAGAGATTAGGTGAGAGGAAGAACTGGACACAGAAGGGAAGAAAATGAAGCTCAGAGTCACAAAAGGCTGTAAAGGAAAGAGGAAAATTACATTACTGGACTAATATATTCCTTAAATACAATAATGGTTTGCCTTTGGATAATAAAAGTCAAAATTAATAACTGTCGGTGCTAAATGAGAATAAATTTGTTACGTTTTACTTAAGAGATTGACGATATACTGCCACTAGCCATTGCAGGGACATTGCAAGAGTTTAAAACTGATAAAAACACTGGATTGGCTTTACTTATACATGTCAACAAGCATTTAACAAGTTTATATTGAGGCTTTTCATGGTTTTAGTCAGAAATATCCTAAAGATTAAATCTCTGAGGAATTAAGTGTAAATTGGGAGATTTTGCTCGGATAATGTGCAACTATGATAATTTCAGTATGAAAAATAGTAATACAACAACTTTATTCAAGAGATTTTGAAAAATGCCACAATTATAACTATGGAAGAATTACCTTCACAGGTTGGACAGGTTGACTAGTTTTCGGTTTTTAAATCTAATCTCAAAACATATTTTCCCTATTTTATTGCTTTTAACCCCTTTGAGATGTTGGCTTTTGCAGTTTTGTTCTTTTATGCATCTTCTCTCTATTTCACTTTTGTTGTTTTTGCTTTTATTTTATTATATTTTGAATTATTAGCTTCTTTACAATTTGCAAATGAGTTTAGCCGGCTAAGTTGTATTTTAAAAATTGATTAAAGCTTACGTTTTATTGTGAGTTTTCTATAAACCAATCCAGGTCTTAATTATTCAAATATAAACATACACCCCCACTGATATTCAGTGGGACAATCCTAGCCTTCATGATGCTGCCCTTTCCGTGCTCTTACATTTTAAAGCTACTCTGACTCCTCCACGCATGCTTGTAATTGTTTTGGCCAAATGTCTCAAACATTTTGTCATCATAGCTTTGAATAAAATCCCAGAGAAGGCCTGGAAAGCTTCAGATTTCAGTGGCGCTCGAAGGGGTCCGTTTTGGCCGTAGCTTCACTGCTGCTCAAAGTTTCCTCTTTCTTTTAAACTAGAAACCTTCAATCATTCTTTTGGGCTTTGGGTCTTAATCTGAAAAGATTCAAGACCTTCACTTTTAAACCAGGGTTTTCTCATCACTTTGTACCACATTTAAATTTCAAATGGTAATCTACCGATTTAATTTGTACCTTTGATTAAATATCCCCGCCACCAGGGGCCCTGCAGGATGATGGACTACCCTACTTCTTGAGCTCCAGCAGCTCCTTTATCCCAGAACATTTCAACTCTTTGTTAGATATTCAACACAGACTACGTTTGTGGAAATTTCAGTCTCGTCTTTTTCCTTCTCTCTAGTGATCTGTGATATGTTGTCGCTGTTCATATTTTCCCACAATCAATGCTTTAGTTTTATCTGATTGCTGCATATTGAGTTCATGTTGCTGCTTATTTAAATGTAAATAATGAAGTCGTGGGGATGAAATGTTTTCCTGTCTTTGCTTTAGAGCCATTTTGTTTGGTTTCAGTGCTGTCAAATATGCTCAGACAAGTTTGGGTCATGGAGGTAACAGGAATGCAAACCCCTCCAAGCTTCTCGCCTGCAGCACTTTCCTCACGAGTGGACCTTGGCACCTTACAAAATGTTTGACTTGTACTGAATAATATCACCAGCATCCGTGGGATCATCAGATGGATGCTCAGACTCCCACCCCTCTTCTAATCTCTCCAATTTAGTAGCTCGGACCATCGTGAAACTATCCTGATTCCTAAAGAAAATGGTTTGTTTTCATGTCTCTATGACTGAATCCGCTCCATTCAATTTAGACGTGCCAAAAATTTAGATCTTGACTTTAGCTGGGGCTTAAATGCAGGCAATTAATAACACAAATGGGGATAACGATGCAGTTTTGGGTAGTCCCTTTGAGAAATGCATGCATAATTAACCCATAATTGGTTCTAAAAAGAGAAACAAGTAGTTGTTTGAATAATTGAAAGACCTGAAGCGATAAGTTCAGATGCGGCACCAACTTTCACCAACATGCAGGCAGCTGTGTGAGGGGAAGCAAAAAATAAATGGTTAAACCACACTCAGGGCTGAAAGCCTTATCATTCAATGCATAAATGATTACAGCTCACTTCTGCATAACAGTTGCATGCAAGCGCTGATAACATGTTTATAAAATAAGGTTTTTACTGCTTGTCAAGGTGTCGTTGCACAGCATCAGCCTTGTTTCCACCGGTGATGAGGAGAAATGAAAGGAGTCAGCTGGTGTGACAACAGGAAGCAGAAGTGCCTCAAGCAAGCGTAGGTCAGACCAGGATACGAGTGTGAGCAGAGGGCGATTAGGGAGGCGAACGCGTAAATGCCGACTTGTGGGGGCAGAGGTATAGAAGGGAGGCCAAGCCTCCCTGGAGGCCATGAGGAAGATAAGTGAAAAAAGATGGAGGTTGCTGGAGCAAAGGATGGAGTGATAGGAAGGCGATGGGAACAAGCGCAGGAGATAGCGCTTCAAACGGTGGTTGATTTTCCCCGCCATGTCGATAGCTGCTGGAAATAGCCATTTAATGGGAAGCGTTTCTGGGTGCTGGTGTTGCAGTGTCTCATTACTGAAGCAGAACCTATAACATCAGAGCTGTTGGATGCTGGAATTAAGTCATTCACACACGTGCAGTTTGGTGTGTCGACAACATCACAGAGCGGTGATGAAACATCACAGAGATATGGGAAGGGGGGGAAAAAAGAATTGGCAGTGAGGATTCAGCTGCCTTACGAATGATCACTTCGTGGTGTCTCAATTTTCAGCAAGGCTTCTATTTTTATCATCCGGCCTGTTTAACTCTGGCCCACACAGTCATAATGGAGGACTGCTGACTTGACATTTGTCTGGTAGACGGTCGTTAACAACCTCCGCAAAGAGGTTATGGGACAAGAGATCATTTACTTAAGCTGTGTTAAGCGTGTGGTATCTAAACACGATGATGGAAAGTTTAGTGGAAGGAAACAGTGGGATGAATTTGTTCCCAAGCAACAGAGCACCGGGGCATTTTAGTGCCTTTGGTTACAGCTGATTTCTTTTTCAATTCAATTTCAATTCAGTTTTATTTATATAGCGGCAATTCATGAAACATGTCATCTCGATGCACTTTACAAAGTCAAGTTCAATCATATTATACAGATTGGTCAAAATTTCCCATATAAGGGAACCAGTTTATTGCATCAAAGTCCCGACAAGCAGCATTCACTCCTCCTGAAAGAGCGTAGAGCAACAGGGAGAGTTGTCTGGACTGTACATGGCTTTGCTGCAATCCCTCATACTGAGCAAGCATGAAGCGACAGTGGAAAGAAAAACTCCCCTTTAACGGGAAGGGTTACAGTTTTCTCCTTCCAAAAGTATCAATATCTGCTTTTAATGAACATGATATTGCTACGCTTGATAGGACAGTGAACTCTCCTGAGTTGCATATCCATTGACGGGCGGAGGCCGGCACTTTTTATTAGGTTGATGTCATATCCTAATTTTTCGGAAGACATTTTGGTTTGATAGCTGTAAATGAAGAAAACTATTTAAAATATATCGCTGTGTAATGACTATAGGACGTCTCAATTTAAAATTGACTTGCTGAAATAATCTGTACAGTAAATATTCTAAATTAACGAGGTGCACCTGTATTCTCCTCGTATCCCTGATTCACATTTACGTCTCCGTCTTTCCTGCCGTTGGCTTTCCACGCTCAAATCTGCATGTTTTTTTTTTTTCCTCTGCTAAAGGTTTTTCAAAGCAAGGTCCACCAAGGAGAAGTTTGATGGATCGTTTTGTCCAGTCGCATCTTGTTCGCAGTGCTCTGCTTTCCTTCTTTGCGGACTCACATTTAAAGTTTTAGTGTCAGAAGATGACCTTGGGTAAAGCAGGAGGAAAAAGTGACCTCCTTGATGGATGAGTGATGAAGCTGCGGGTTTATTCAGGGCGACCCGCAGTTGCTCGGCAGAGACTTCCTGACTCATCTCTGACCATAGATAAACCCAGTTAAAGGGAGGCACACAAGGGGGAAGTGTTTCCTCTGTAGCAGTGACAGCTGAGCAGCGAGACTGGCAGCATCTTTAGAGTAAAGCTGCACTTAATCAGGAGGAGGACAGACCTGTTTGACTTCATTTCGGCCAAATTAGCTCACAAAGTGAACGTCTGCAGGGGAGTCAGCCTACTGACCCAGATCGATGTACTTATTGCTAAATTGATGCAATGGTCACCTCGTTGGTCGTGTCAATCAACGGGGAGCCTGTCAGTGACAGGTACTGGTCAACGCTGTATCCTCTCGGGCTGCAGAAGCCTTCTGCGGTAATCAGGCCACTGCAGGCAACCAGGATCAAATCAGGTTACCAGGGAGAGATCTAACCCAGAAAACTAGGTTGGTGCTCTTCGAAGTACTCTGAAGTAAGAGTGGAGTTTTATAGCAGGATGGTGGCACACGTGTTTTTCTGGTCTATAGGCGCGCTTCCACTTCTGAAAACCTTTTCCAGGAACCAGGGTGCCATGGTTTTTCCTCTCCTCTAAGTCTGCACTGCAGGATCAGAGCCAACTCAGACAAACTGGGCCGAAATCTAAACCAAAAAAACTGCGCTGACACGGAGGTACTTCTCTATAGACCCTGAACCATGGGAGGAGTTTTGTGACGAAAGGGAGCCAAACTGTTTCATTAAATTTCTAGTTTATACTTCTTAGCATTTCACAATTTAACCCGTTTTATTATAAAGCGCGACTAGTTTGTATTTTTGTTTGCAGGCAACATTCAAGGCCAGCCACTCAAAGTTGAATACCTGTGTTTTACACTCCTAACTTTAAAAAGTATATGAATAAAATCTGTTTGTTAACAAAAGCATTAATTAAAGGAACTACAACCTACTGCTAGGAAAAACCTTGAGAATAATCCTGTGATTAGTCTTATATCACAGTTTATCACATTCTGGGCAGGACTCCTTCGGACATAGAATACGTACTGAAAACGTTTTGGACCCCACAGAAGAAACTCCCTCGATGGTTAAAGATGAAATGAAGTTGTGGGTGTAAAGAGTTCCCAGCCTTTAGTTTCTGTCCTACTTTAAACTCATCGACGGTTCATTAGCTCACTTTACTTTTCACTATGAAACGGGAGTAATTGGTGTTTTTGTTTGCAAACGCAACATTTAAACCCACTCATGATGAATTTGTTTTGCAATGCCTGTATTCAAATACAATTAGCAAAAGCATTCAAGTTATAGTAGCTATGATTTCATTTTATTTTTTTTAAAGTAACCATTTGGTTCAAAAGACACGGTTATGTGGTTCAGTAAGTCTAACTCTACCAGCTGGTGGAGCAGCAAAGACTTTTACCTGTCATCTTATTTCCTATTATTACATTCCTGCTGAAAAATATCAAGCAGTAAATTAGATGAGCAGTAATTTCCCCTCGTCTCTACTCGGACCCTTCAGTAAGTTGGCTAAACTCCTGAAAAAGCTTGGACTTAAAAAGGTGCAGCGAGCTTCCTCTGAAGTTATTCACATAGGAGCCAGGAGCAGTGTTTTTCTAATGCATGGCTGCGTTTGACTAAAAAGTCTTCAGGTTGTATTAAAACATGAAACTAGAGCAGCACTAGACCTGCACACAAACATGCGTGGAGGACAAATGAGACATTTTTCTGTGTAGATGACTGAGTTTGGAAAATTTCAATCTAAATTGGAGTTTTTTTTTAGGCTTTTTAAACGGTTCATCCAGCATGCAGGAACATTAAAGAGCTAAATCAGTCCAAAAATCCCTCCCTTTGCACAAGAGCCTGAAACAAGCACACATGGAGCTCTACAAATCTTTAACGAGAGCAAAGAGTCCTGAGGCAGATGGTGTGACCCCAACAGGGTCCTAATCTCAAATCAAGAGGCGGATCCAACTGACTGTCTAAATCTGGTGAAATGTGGCTTCTTCAGTCATGCATAAAGAACTACGGTTGTTTTTGTTTTAGGCATTTTCTTTATATTCTACTTATTTTAAGGCTTTCTGCATAATTTTTTTGTAGAGGATAGAAAATGTCGTGAAATATCTCTTGCCAAACTGAAAGTGCCAGCGTTGGCCTCTTCGACTTGAAGTGTGGACGTTTCTTTAAAGGCACCTGTTGGTAAATGAGTCAGAAGTTTCACACATGTTGGCCAAATATGGCCACCGCAAACATGTCACACTTAGTAATCAAGGTTTTCGGTGACCAAAAACACACATTTAAAGGGCATATTTTCTAATTTTCTGTCTCAGAGAACCTGCAAATCGTGACGGCACTAAACATGAATAATTCACACTTGAACTTTGCTGTTTTTTTTTTTTTTTGTTTTTTAGAGCAGATGAGGCATCTTAAAACACACTTTTCTGACACTGAGCATGTTTGGAGGCAAGACTTCATCAGACAAAATGTGCACCAACACAGATGGAGTGATGATGTGTCGTCAAGAGCTACAGACCACAACTGCCTAGGGTTTAAAGAAACAGAAAACAGAGCATTTGACAAAAAACATGCTTTCTAACTGGAAATTGTGTGCAACAGCTTAGAGGCAACATAGTCAAGGAAGGAGTGAGCGCTCGTTCTTTGCCCAAACATCCTCTCTGCGTGTTAACTAAGCAAAATAATTGAGGCAGTAAATCAAGGAAGAGGATGGATTTCTCTTTACTGGCAATCACTGCTTTTCTGTCACTGATGCACCAATTGCTACAGGATTGTGAATCCAAATAAATCTTGGTTTTTAGGAAAGGAACAATCCAATACTTATGGATGGGTGATGGTCACCACACATTTAAGGCAGTAACAGCTTGAGGAGGTTTCAGCTGCCAGACTGTGGAGGTTATTGTCGGTGTTGTGAGAAAGCTTGAAGTTTCACAGTAAAAAGCTGTTTTATCAGGATTTGTACTTATTATGTAGCCGTCTTTCAGGAAAAAATCTCTGCTGACATCAGTAATCTTTATTGAATTGTATCAGTAACCACTGTCTCCATGCCATTCTTTTATCCATAACATCCTTTATCCATAACATTTAGGCGCAGCAGGAAGTCCTTTTTTCCTCAGTGTCTGAGCCAAATGAATGACACATTACACATCGTTGTTTTGATTTCTTCCATCATATTCTTAATCTTAAAGCAACGTCTTTGGGCAACACGACGTTGGTAAACGCTAGACGGACTTGAGGTTTGAAGGTGTGGTGACCTGTTGACAGCTACAGAGCACGACGGTTTATGGAGTTCAGTTAAACCCTCACATATGGACACTGGTAATTGATAGAAAAGTAGGAATTTACACCGTTGGCTCGCCAAAAAAAAGTATTTTGGTGACAGTTTCTGTGAAGAGTCGAAGTGATGACACCTGTGTTCATGAGAGTAACTATTCTGGTCAGAACCATGTTTACCTGAAGGCTACTAGATTTCTGCCAACCAGGCTTGCCACAGAGTGATTTAAAGTCTCTTGGTTGTGTGCCGGTTTGTTCAGTCTCCAAGCTAATGCCCGCAGACAACATTTCTCCCGACTTCCAGCTTTACTGGACAAATACCCATAAAAATCCTCAGATTAACTCACCTCTGAGCAGCAAGCTTTGCTACTTTCATCTTGTGTGACATTTGTGTTGCGTAATAATGCCCAAGTTTGGTTTCAGCAGCTTTTCAGTGCTTGGCTGCTTGGTCTCTTTTTTTTTTTTTTTTTTTTTTTTTTTAATGCATGTCTCAACTTAAGACATGGAAAACATGCTATTACTTTAGAAACCTTCAATTTAACGCACCACAGCAAAAATAAAGGCTATGCCCCTTTTTACAGACATATCTACAGAACATGTGCATTTGATCTACTGTCGGCATTGAATATACAACCCATACTGCGTGTGATTTCAGAAAAACGCAGTATTGCTCCTCATAAATGAGGATTGGACCAGAAACGCCTCACTTTAAGACATTCATCTTGCACTTGGCTAAATTACTAGGAACAACACATACAGGCGCACTTGCACACTCGCCAGGCTGTGTTGTGAGGGGTAAATGGTGGGGAGGATTGAATCGAAGGGCAGAACCCCCCCCCTCTATTTGTCTCAATATAGGGATAATGAGAGACAAGGGCAGACTCGCACATGTGCACAACAGCCACACAAAACTGCCTTGTAATTTTGCTCTTGGAACCATTTTCCTGTCATTGTGCTTTTATTCATTTCCCCTGCATTAGTAATGGTGTCACCGAATGATTTCCCAGTTACTGTTGGCAGACTATTCTACCAGTCATGAGCTGCAGCAAATGAAGTAGGAACAAAACATGCTTGGCCTCATTTGTCAGTATGGCTTTATGTTTAAAACCTTGACAGAGTCAGGCTTTCGGACATGAGAGTGAGTTCACTTCGGGGACCTGCCGGTTTGAGCAAATCAAAAATACAAGCCGGATGTTTCTAAAAGTGGGTTGTTAAACGCATTATGCAGCTGCATGGTACAAATGGAAATAACAATGGATATGAGGGGAACTATTAACTCTGCTTGTGGGGTACGGCACAAATGACTATGCAGAGAAATGTAATGTGCTGTTAGAAAAGGCTGTTAAATGTCAAAATATAGATTTGAGAGGTTGGGAAAATAAAAAGGCTCCAAATTAGATTTAGTTTGCTCCCCCCAAAATATGCCCCAGTTTCCTGGCATTAGTTCAGATGTGGAAAAGCCGGGATGCGTGCCCAAGGGAGAGAGAACGACAAATTTACTCTCACTGAGATAACAACAAATCAATGAGAAACTGTTTTCTTTAACCAGTCTGCTGAAGTCTTTCTATAATAACTGCTGCTATACATTGTTTTTCTGCTACTGTGGCTCTCATAGACACAGAAACGAAAAATAAACATGCTTCAGATTAAATATGAGTGCACACCCACATGTTGCCATATATTTACTTTAATTAGTAACTTCCTACAAAAAGTTAGCTGTAAAGCCACCAGCCTAATGCTGTGTATGGAAAATTTAATTTGTTGCTAAATGATTGCATTAGTTCAATATGAGCAAAAGGTAAAACTTTGTATTTAAATACCGCATGCTTCATTAGTAAGAATGGCTGCCTTTCATTGTAACTGCGGTTGCTAAATGTAGCTATGTGGCGTTTAGTAACATCGGGTCAAAATTGTTTCACTGAACCAATTTGTACCGAGCTGCACCAGAGTTTAAAATCATAAGTTGGACAGCCCTGCGAAAGGATGGTAAAATAAAAAGTACTGCGGTTGCAAAATGCTAAAAACTGCTAACGCTGCATAGGCGATGTTGTCGGGTTGGTTTCTGTTCAGCCCACTTCTATTACAGGATCAGGAATAAAACATGGTTTTCTGATCCAAGAAGTGTTTGAAATTTGCAAGAACAAGTTAACAAACTAGTTTTTTGCAGATAAGACTTGTAACAGACTGAAAACTTGGGAAACTGTGGCTTTAACCTGTAATTTCTATTTTATTTTATTTTTTACCAAATATAGACTCTTATTTGCACCATATTCTGCTCTGCTGTCCTAGTTTATTTACAATGTTTTACCTTTTGCCTTCGCTTGTGACCTGAGTTTTTTTTTCCCTGCAAGAGGTTTGACTCATTTTGAAGGATTTTATTAAACAGATAATTTAGGCAAGAACACTTGCAGATCCATGTATGAGTTAATTACTCTATCAGTAAATCTGCTTAAAGAAAGTCAGCTGACCTACAGTGGGCAGTGTGCTGGTCTGCATTGCTCTATGCTCCCTATAGCTGGAGAAAATCTCTGTCACTGTTGGACTTGCTGTAGCATCTCAGGAAAGGGCTTTAAGCAGTAGAAATGGTATAACAGAGCATTTTAGGAAATAAAACGGGGATGTCTTTGGTTCTCCAAGTTGTTAAGCCTGAGTGAAAGTAGCAGAAAACAGGAATGACTGTCCTTTAAAAATGTTGCAAAAGCAGCCAGTGATTATGTTGTAATCAAATTGTGATTGCAGTGTCCATAAGCAAAGCTTATATCGGCCTACATTAGTCTAGAGATGTGTATTCCAGCGTGGATCATGTTTGAATGATTGCATGCAGGAGTAGGTCTGTCGGTGCCAGAGTGGGCCCTTTGGCACAGCTTACTGGCACATCTAAATTGGCACGGCCGCCGTTCACCTCTGCTCCACTTGCTGACGAGGCTTCCAGAAAAACCGCTAACTTTCGGAGCCGCTGCTGCTGCTGCCAGCTCTCCCGACGAGCTGCAGGCGCTGTTCAGGGAGGAGACACAGGAGTCCAAATCAAAGATCATTAAAGACCTAAATGTGAAAAACTAATTACTGACTAGCAAGTCGGAGACAATCACAGAGCTTTAAAAATATTCCCATACATAATGCATGATGTTCTGTGAGAAAACCCAGACAGTTATAGTACACACTGTGCAGAGGAGGCGTTTCTTAGTCATCGGGTGTTCTGGGCTCCCATTTCTCTGGGAGTAGGCAGTTTTAGCTTTAAAGCCATCTTCCTGAGCCATATTTGGGGAGGATGGATTAAATATGGTATGCTCGTTGAGTCAATATTTCCATTTGGGTTTTTAAATAGAATTTCTTAGCTCAATATTTATTGGTGCAGAAACGCAGATGAATCACCCTCTCACTACTGAGAGTAGGCATGAGTACAGGGAGCCCTTTAGATGTGATGCATTACGTTGACAGAACAGAATATTGAGAGTTAGGCCATTATAATGATGGTAAATGGAAACATGCCGGAGTGGACTGTGCAGTTTCCTACTGAATGTGGGGAGGACCCATGCTTTAGCTTTGCAACGGAAAAATTGGCCGTTATCGGTTTAAACTTTGCCTTCTAAGGTGTCTGTAAGGTATTGCCACATGGTGTAGATTTTTAATCTTTTTGTGACGGAGCAGCAGGATTTAAGTCATTTTAAAGCAGGGTTAGGCTATGAAACAATATCCCAACGCCTCGCAGAGCGCTGCCGAGTATGTCATCCGGCAATGGAAAGGCTATGGTACAACTGCAACCCTAGCAGAATAATGTAAATGCATTTTCTGTTTAACTTCCACATTTATAGGCAGCGATCGACCCCCAATTTTCTAACAACTGACCCTAGAATTGATGATATGCTCACGCTTAAGATTCGTCTTACTGTAAATCGCATCTGTGGCAGAATAAGAATAAAAGTGCAGGATGTGGTCAATGAGCACCATGATCAGCAGCTTCAGCACCCTGGACAGAGACACTTTAGAAAATCCACCTAAACTTGTTGAGCATAAAGTGCAACCAACAAACAAGTCTATGTATTAAACAGTGTGACCGCTACTTAATGCTATGGTGAGAGTCCTGAAGGTTTCTGGTAATAAATTAAAATCATATAAACTCTAAAACAATTAATAAAATTAGATTATCTCTCTGCTGCAACTCTCTTTAAACATTTTAACAACACCTAAAGGATGTGTCTGATCCATTTTCCATAGGCAAAAATTGCAGACCTCTGTGATTTCTAATTTTTTATTATTTTTTTGATCGCGATTAATTGTCCAGCCCTAGCTGGGATTTAGAGAACTGGGAAGACAACTTTCTGTTGAGGCTCCAGGAGATTTGAGAGTGAACGGAGGTCCACCTCCCAGGAGAACGACGACACTAAACATCAGAGCTACAGAGAAATCGATCCAAGCTCTGTTCTGTGTTGTAATTGATCAGTTCGGATAAAATACAAGTTTGTGGTCTAACTCGACAGCATCCAAAAGTGTTGGAATACCTGTGTGCACAGCAAACCGTGTCGATCTGGTTGTTACTACTTCTTGCATTCACTGTTACAGTGAGGAGCCTCGCGTTAGAACCTCATATTAGGTCACTGCTCAGTCCTTCAGCAAGCTATGCTCTTCATGATCAATAAAGCATTAATCTTGATTGCAGGTTAATATTTATTGCACCTAACTGAGTTGTTTCTGTGTAGACTGAGATGTTGAACCACACTTGGACCCCCTTCATAGAAAACTCTAACAGACCAATAAGAATCACTGGCCTGAGTAGAAGTGCACCAACAGAACCTCTCAGAAATTACTTTCATCTGAACCTCATCGCCTGAAGCCCGTCTGCTGACTTTAATCTTAAGTAGCAGGTGAAAAATTGTTCAGTTTCCATGTTTGGATCAAATTAAACTACTTGTAGTTTGCAGCTGGCACGCTGCGCTCCCATCTAAACCTAACCTCTGGGCTTTCTTTTTCCTGTTTCTTTTTGTATATTTTATTTCCGTCTGGGGCAAAAAAAGCTTCTCGTCTAAAACTCAAGCAGCTGTCAGCCTCAGTGACTGAATCCAGAGGTGATGAAAGGCAGTAGTGGGAACTTGACCTCTTAGCATTACTCTTGTTCTGTGTACTGTATGCTTTCTGCTAGTCAAATCTTTAAGCTGTGGCTCCAATCCATCATATTAATACGCTCTGCAATTGTCTCTGACAACGTTGTCAAGTTGAAATGATAAGATTGTTATTCCCTTTTTCAGTTTTTAAAGTATCATCCGTGGACTATGCAGCATCAAATGTGCCAGTACTGAGGTTTATTGAATGTGATTTGCATAAAATAGTTCTGGTTTTCTGTTTTATGCTTCACCAGGCCTCCCTAAGCATTCATCCAGTTTCATCTGGTTGCAGTAGTTTTCTTTGTGTACAGATGTTTTTATAAATGCATGAAGAATACATTCCTCCTTGAAGTTTTCTTTTTTTCTATTTTCTGGCTTCAGTACATGTTAGCTAGTCATAAATATATTCTGCTTGTATCATCCCTACTAGTTACATGACCTGCAGGTTTTGCCCAATATACTAGTGTTATTTTTAACAAACAAGCTCTCTATGGAGTTGAAGTGTTTGAAATTATAGACTTAATTTTAACTATGAATATAGTTTGGTGTTTACAAATTTATTTCCTATTTTGCCATCTAAATGTTGTCCATTCAAAGTTTATTCATGCGTGTGGCTGAATCTTCGTCCACAAGGACGTCCTTTGCATCCTTTCCTGTAGGTCTGTCTTTCCGTCCAGCCATCCATGTTTGTCAATCCGTCCATCTATCCAGCTATTTTTGTCCGTCCACCTGTTAAATCCATTGCTGCATCCTCCAATTTCTCATAATCCATGTCTTCACGTGTTGGTTAGTGTTATTTTGTTTTTTGCTGGATCCTTTTTGAAGCCTAAGCTCTGTTGAAGAATGTGTTGCAGATTTAAAGTAAACTTTCATATTTATAGTTTAGAAAAGGAATCAACAGCTTTAATTTGAGTCGGAAAAGGTAAAGAATTTGGTTATGAAAAATGTTTAGGGAACCTGTTTAATAAATGGCCAAAAAGCTATTTTTCTCTCTGTCAGCAGAGGGAAAAATAGGTTATTTATTGTTACCCCTGTTGCTGTCGGGAGCAGTAGCATCGAGACAGCAGGTGGAGAAAAGGTGAGACTAATCTGCTCAAATGTTTTTCTGTGGACCATAAATGAACACCACTAATAGGCAAATATATCTTAAAAACACAAATATAGAGGAAATAGCCATAAAATATCATGTCAGAGGCGTGCAGTTGTAGCAGTTAAATAATGATTTGCACCAAATTGGGAAGACTGAAATACTGGCCATGGCCTTTTGCTTTATAAGTGATGAACTGCATCCAAGAGTCTTATTATACTAACAAGACTGGAAAATGGCTTTAAATGTTGGTACTAGATCCTCTGCATGCTTTAATAAATAAACCAATACTACTACTAATATACATTTTTTTTTAATTTGGTTTTGCAATCACAAGCTGAGACAGGACCAAATGAGTCTGTCTATTGGGGGTCATATGATGGGCCAGAGTTTACTGCGTAAGGATTCACAGACGTGCCTTATAGTGAAAATGTTTTAATAAGACTATCTTGTTCTCCCCCTCTCAGTGTAGTTTGTAAAACTGTAGTTTTTGCAAACTACAGTTTTATTTCTATCTGATTTGACCCACCTTGAGCTAAAGTAAAGAATAAGATACGATTCCTCCAGTTGGTTGCTCTCGTGGGGCTCCCCTGTCAGAAACTTGCCTTTGTTGCATTTAAAGTTACACACCTTTAAATCCTCTGCCAGCTTGAAACTGCCAAAAAAAAAAGCTGACTGTTCTCCTGTAAACGCATTTTCTGTTTAACTTCCACATTTATAGGCAGAGATCGACCCCCAATTTTCTAACAACTGACCCTAAAATTTATGTTATGCTCACGCTTAAGATTCATAAACCAGGCATCTTACTGTAAATCGCATCTGTGCCAGAATAAGCAGGCAATAAAAGTGCAGGATGTCATCCTTCTTCCCTCTCGTTGCCAGAGATTTCTTTGGCGTTAAGCACCGTGATCAGCAGCTTCAGCACCCTGGACAGAGGCAGCTGAGAAAAACTGCATTAAAGGGACATCATTCAGGGATGTTAAGTGAAATACTTAATAAAATGCTTTCAGTATCGCGTGTCTTTCTCTTATTTAAATATTAAAATAAACGCATCTCAGTACCGAATAAGTAATAATGTTTATCTACACATTGGGTTCAGATAAACTGAGAAACAAGACGTACAAAATGTCATCCTGAAAGGAGGCTCCCGCCGCCATACTATCTTATTTACGGTGGAAATCTTTCTGCCCACTGCTGAAAATTGTTCTGTCATGGAGGTGTGATGGGAGTTATTACCAGAAAGATCTGAAATCAGATTTATTTTTTTTTTTATTATTTCGCTGAGTTTGGGGGGGGGGAGAGAGGAAGAAAAAAAAGCCTCATGGCGAATGTCAAACACTGTTTCCAGATTTAATTTGTGGAGCAGCCATGAAATGGCCATGCACAAATCTGTTATCTTTTCAGCGTGGGCAGATGTTAGACGCTTGGGAGGGGGTAATATTTCAGAGAAATATTAAATATACAGACCTCTGTTGCTTTATCCTTTATCCTTTGAGTCTCTTTTGAAGTGCAGCGTGGATCTATACAGACAAATGGCAATAGATAATCTCTCGCACACCTCTTTAGGTGTGACAAAACATTTAATAGAAATGTTGTGTAAGAAGAAAAGATGAATTAAGAACAATGGAGGGAGGGTCACAGTGGTCTTAGTAGTTTGGCACAAACTGATTAGAGCTGACTGGCTTGTATCTCGAATAACTAAAGCAAGACACTGTCAGACGTAAGTAAGGGTGCAAGGAAGAGATTAAAATCAAGTCTCTGTAACTTTACTGTAAAAAAGGAATGAGATGTTTTGCATTAAAACCAGTTGCTCTGTTTAACAACGTGTGAGCTAGAGGAAGTCCGTTCATCCGTGCATCTATACATCCCTCGTCTTCTTCCTATCCCAGATCAGGTCCTGGAGGCAACAGATCCAGGAGAGAAACCTTAACATCTCCACATCAGCACTGGTTCTGCTGTAAAGAGCGGTCATTCTGGGTCATCCCAAGGCGCTCACGGATCAGAATGGCTGTGTATTTCCTCCTACCAAATCTGGGTCTCCAGCTCTCCTCGGACCTGAAGTTGGCCAACCACCTTTTTCCTGTGGTGAAGCAGGGGATTGGAGGAGCTGACTTGGTTGTGAACAGTTGTAATGCACACTAACCCTACGTCATCTGTAGAAAGCTGAGACGCTTAGGTTACAAAGCCAGACACCCTTCTTAACATCCATGATCCTGGCTATGAAGACCATAGACTGGGTCGGAGACGAGGTGCAGCCCTGGTGGAGTCCAACCTGCACTGGGAGCAAGCCCAACCTCCACCATCCTTCTTCCAGTCCATAAAACACATGTGGTCTGTGAAATTAAACTCCCATGACCCCCCCTCTGTGTGATTCAGCAGGGGAAATGGACCTGGTCCACTGTTCCGTGGTCAGAAGAAAAACCACACTTTGATTAAATACAAATGTTTCCCCACCTTCCTTGAAGGCAGCTAAAAGCTCCTTGTCCAAAGCCTCTGATTTCTCTCATGCCCCAATAACTTTATTACCACAACATGTATTACATTGTCACCTATTTAACATGAAGCCAGAGAGCCAGAGAACCCAGTTATTCTCGTTTTACCTGCAAGGGTAACATCCAGCCCTTGATTCTTCTGCATGTGTCAACATTTCAAAATCAAGACATGCTTTCGCTCTGAAGTATGTTGCCCCTGTGACATAAAACACTGCTTGCTTCCTGCGGGGACTCCACTCGTGCTCTATTTATTGCACCAAATACCAGCGGGGCTGTAAATGAGCCACGAGTGGAGCCCTGCAGTTTCCTCCCATAACTCCATCTTTGTTGTGACTGGTCACCTGCTGCCTTTCAGGGTGAAGATGTGAGAGCTTGTTTCTTCAATCTTTGCCCTGTGACATGATGCACTTGGGTTTCCTTAAGCCGCGTCGGAACGTTTTGTTTCTCCCCGTTTGACGTTTTGTTTAATCTCTGCTCTTGTTCTTGTGCGATTCGAGTTTCTGCATCTATTCTTTGAACAGAGCTCTTTGAAAGGTGTTAGTGTCGTTTCTACTTGAGCAAATCTAATTTTACAATTTGAAAACTATCCGTCTCCCATCTTGTCTCTGAGTGCATTTGTAACTGAATGATGTTAGCGTGTCGACTCCTCGGGCAGTTTGCGGGTCGCTTTTGTTTACGTTCTGGTCAGGAGGTTTGAGGCGTGACTGGAGATCGGTACAGAGAAGGAGACGAGAGAGAAGAATGACCTGACAAATCTCCTTTTCAGCTCCTGGAAAGTGTTGAGATGGGGTTTGTGTGTGGAAATGACAGAACATTTCTTTATTCAGATCTTAGACTGCTCTTTCAGGCGTTCTTTGTTGCACCATGTATTTATGTTAAAGTGAGGGTAATGTAGATGTTGGCAAATTGTTTGCTCTGTGCTTAAATTATGGCAGAAATGTAAGGTGGCAGGTTTCTGGCATTTTATTTGTAGCTGTTCTTCCTCAGCCTAAGCTGCAGGATTTATAACCATATTGGAGAAATGTGGACTTAAAGAATTAAACCTAACTTAACACAAAACAATATCAAACCAATGTTATAAACCATTGCATGAGAAATGTCTCAATTCTTAATTATTTTGACATTCGTTTAAAAAATGATGCTTGACAGGATATATTTTTTGTTTATTTACAGGGAGGGTATATTATTAAAAAGTAAAAGAAAAAAAACTATCCATCTAAAAAAATACAAATTTAAATCTGTATTGTACATGTTTAATTGCCTATTAGCAGAGAGAATGAAGGACCTGGAGTCGCGATGATTAGTTTTGTCTTGGACACCGTATAATGTTGGCCTGAAGGCAATGGGATCCGTTTGGCTGAGAATTTTCCCCGCTTTCTCAGCCATCTATTTCCTCCAAAAGGGTCTAAAGTGCCTGCTTCATACTCTTGGACTTGTAGCTTTTGTGTTTCAGCCAAGGCACCAAGATGAAGTGACAGAAGCACCAGGCTAAGAGCACCTTCTGTTGGAAAGAGTAATTAAGCAATTGTGCCGTCAACGGCTTCATCCAGGACGGAAACTCAGCTAATGACGGATCCAAAAGGAAAGCTTTACTTTCTACAGAAATAGAGTAATTCATATATATAATCACTAGACCAGGGGTACTTTCTATAGGGAAAAAAAACCCTGAGTACTCATGTAAAGCGGCAATATTTCCTCCAATTGTGGTGGCCTGAAAAGAAATGCTACTTATCACCGAATCACGGGGCAGGAGTACTTTCTATAGAAAGAAAACCAGCATGCAAAGTAAAGGCAGCAGTGGCTCCGTCAGTGACCCCTTCCTAGAAAGAGAGGCAGCTAAGCACCAACCCACTGGAACAGAGGCATAAACTATGGAAGAAAACGAGAGATATCCAGCTGATGGCAGCAATAGCTCCCTCGAGGCCAAACTCAGAATCACCGGGCCAGAAAAATTCAGCAATGACTACACAAATTTTTAACTAGCAACTTAAAGAGCTACAATGCCAGGAGTACCATATTTTTCGGACTATAAGGCTCACCTAAAATCTTTATATTTTCTCACAAATTGACGTTGCGCCTTATATATGATTACCGTACTTGTTGTGCTTACTGACTGATTTTATGTGGTACAATGCGCTCAGAGATCTGTCAAAATATGCAAGTATGACTTTGATTAGCAACGAAGCCGCTCCGCTCAATGATCAGCCCTGTAACAGGACCCCTGAGCTGTCTACAAGACTGCCTGACTGTAATATCTAAACTAGAAGTGCATTCTTGTAAGGCAGGCCATGCCCAGAGTACGTGCTAGCAACAATAAAGTTAGTAAGTTAATTCAATATAAGTTGCGTTTATTTTGGTCTTATGTTAGAAACAAGGCAGTGTAGTCCAGCTACTCTGTCCTCCTCACAGACACGGATAGCTCTCCCTCACAGGAGAGCTCTGTGTACATGAAGGAAGTGATATCACACACTTGGGAAGAATATTTGATGCCCCTTATAATCTGGTGCGCCTTATGCTCCGAAAAATACGGTACTTTCTATGTAAAGAATAGAAGATGGAACATGAAATGGCAGAAATTGATAAAAAGCAGATGCCAACTATTATCTTTTGATATTCTTATGTGAGTTTGTAGTGCAGGAAAAGTAGCACCGCAGAGTTCCTGTAAAAAAGCTAAAAAATAAAAATAAAAATTCTCGGATCTGTGATGCATCAAGTGCAGTAAACACAAATGCGGTAGGTTGGATGACCCTATACAGCAGATTTTCTTGTAGAAACTTGTTTCTGAGGTGCTGTATTGAATCATAAAGCCCCCCTCCCAGCCCCCTTCCCACCCCCCACTCGTTGAACATCGACAGGATACCGTGTAAAGCATGACCCAGGCCTCAACCCTGTGTAGCACCACAGATCATTTTCTTTCTCTTCAGTTTTAGTAAATAAGGAGGGGAAAAAGAAGAGGCGGGTGTTTCCAACTTGTATTCAAATCGATTCTCACAGAGCAAATGCAAAATCAGGCAATGCAGGACTCTGAATATGAATATGGTTTCGCATCTTGTGCAAAACTCACCAGGCTTAAATTACACTCTAAACTTGATCCAATCTGTGAAACTGCAACATTTCGATAGAGTAAACAAGATATGTTCTGTCTTCAGGCTGACATTTTGCCATTTCAAAACCTGTAAAATATTAATTCGGATTTGAATGAGATGTCTGGGGTAGCAACCCCATCATCATGCCGTGTTTTTTATTTTTTTCTTCCCCTGTCAGGTGTTTGGAAGATGACATCCAATTCCTGTGCAGACAGATTGTTGGCTAGACAAGAAAATATAAACAAGTGACATCCAACCCCCACCCCCAATCCTCCAACATGAGATATCCAAGCTGCATTTAAATCATACAGTCGTGGCCAAAAATTGAGACTGAGAAATGTTTTTGTGGTCTACGGTAGTTCAGTAATGTTTAAGTAGTTTTTTTGTTTTTTTTTAGTTGTTTGGCCCTTGATCCCAAATTTAAATGTTTAGATATGTGAGCCACTTGGTTATCACCTTTGCTTTGTGATAGCATGGTGCTGGGGGGGGGATTTTTTTGTTCTAATTCCTAACCCATAGAAGGGCTTTTAGCTAAAAGTGGAAATGAGCCTTGGATAAGAGTCGGCCCCAGACGTGAAGGGTGTCCAGCCTGACTCAGGACCCACGCTAGCATTCACATTTTCTTCTCTGGACAGTTCATTTGACAGATGCCCCAAACAGTCTGAGGGAGGATTTGTTTGAGAAAGGGACTTTAGTTCAGCTCTCTGCTGTCTAATCCTGGTACTTCCTGTCAATCTGTCCATGTTTTTCTTAAGAAGTAGCTTCTTGACTGGCCTTCTGTGTGAAAATTAGAAAATGAGCTCTTCATTTTCTTCTGAGCAAGGAGGAGCAACGCCTTAAACAATCATACATACTTTGAAAATCTTTTTATCCATCTTGTTACAGTAAATCAGTCCCTAAGGTACACAATCTTAATGGACACAGAACGGTTCTCATTGTTGGCTCCATCCTCATCAAGTCCATTTCTTCTTGGTCAAAGAGCGCTTCATGGTCCACTCTTTACCTGTAGGACTTACTCCACAACTCAAAAGTGTGGAAACTCTCCAAACTAACAAATATTATTGTGCCGGCGGGCAGACTGTTTTGAATCTACCGCTGAAATTCAACCGGGTGATATCAAACTGTTATTGGGTTTATTTCAGTGTTTCATTTATCACTAAGATTAATGGTTGAGTTTACAGTGGAGCTACATAACGAGTTAGGTTTTTATTTAACTTTAATGTCTGACTAGACCGATGGATTTTAATTTGTTTTTAATATTGATGCTGGGAATATTGCCTAATTAAAGAGAGCAAGCCTGACTGCAAACATGTTAATATGATCCTCTTTTTTTTAAACACTAGGCTATGGTTTGAAATCTTTTTAAACATTAAACAATGTTAAAAGATTAAAAAACATCTACTTTGACAAAAATCTACTTTGACAGAAATATAAAAATTAAGACAGTTAAATTTAAAATGTAATTATCTGGAGGATCATTTTTAAAGCCAATAAATATTGCTGACAATAACGGGCAATAAAGTAGCGTTCAAAGGTGAGTCAAAATATTTTTACAAGCAACTAAAGTGATGATCTACTAAATAATCTTGATTAATCGGTTAATCAAAAAAATAAATAGATTAGACGACTAATTGTTAGTTGCAGCCCTACAACAGAGGACCATCCACCAGAACCTACAGACCGGGCCATGAAGGCATTAATTAGAAAGGCGGCACAGAGACCAAAGGTAACTCTGGAGGAGCTGCAGAGCTTCACAGCAAAGACTGGAGGATCTATCCACAGGTCCACAATAAGCTGTAGCCACCATAGAGCGGGACTTTATGGAAGAGTGGCCAGAAAAAAAAGGCATTTATTAGTGTTAAAAATAAGAAGCAATGTTTTAATTGTGCCAAAAGGCACCTTGGCAACTCTCCAGATGTATGAAAGAAGGTGCTCGGGTCAGAAGAGCCCTTGAGTCCGGTTCTCGATCCAGTTGAGAATCTGTGGTCAGACTTGAAGATCGCTGTTCACAAGCGAAAACAATCCTCCACAAAGGAGCGGGAGCAATTTAACGCTGACGAATGGGCAGAAACCCCAGTGGCAAGGTGTGGCGAGCTCATGGAGACCGCTTCACAGTGGAACTGGAATTGGTTTAAAAAAAAAAAAAGTACTGACTTAGCTGGGGTGCTAAGGCTGGACGATATTGAAAAGAATATCATACAGATAAAATAGAAATATTGAGAAATATTAATATCAATAATTATGAAAAAATTCTAAACATATTTTAACTGCAGCCTTGGCCATTTTATACTGTTGCTTAGTTACCTATTTTTAACAAACACTGAATTCAAACTCAATCCTTTATTCTACCAACATTTCACCACAACTGTTTTAAAAAAAATAAATAAAAAAGAACATGTGCTCTCTGAACTCTTTGAATGGGGCGGAGCTTGGTGACAGAGTGTTCCTGGGTCTGCGTTTGTGATTGGTTGAGAGGATTAATAGAAGTTTTTATTGGCCCTTCGCACCACACGTCTAATTATCGATATGTATTATCAAATTATCATCCAGCCCTAGGGGGTGCACAGCTATGCACCATCAAGTTTTGTCATTTTGTGTTTGTTTCACAATAAAAAAAATCTTCTAAGCTGTAGTCATGTTCTGTAAATGAAATGGTGCAAACTCTGAATTCATTTTAATTATAGGTTGTGAGGAAACAAAACATGAAAATTGCCAAGGGGAGTGACTGCGCTCTGTATTCATGTAGATTTGCGTGCGTTGTCTGTGTAAGTTGGTGTGTCCAGCGTGCGCCTCCGGGGCCCCCAACCACTGGCTGATCCTGATGGAGACCTTTTTATTTTTAATTAAGGCAAAATTATCACAAGTTAAAATCTTCTTACGATTGAAATTGTTACCTACATCACAACACCTTTTTACATAATGTTTTATTTCGTAGTAAATTAAACTTTTTGTTCTGTTTAGAAACCCAGTTGTCACAAAAACCCAAAGTTATATTTTTTTTGTTCTTATTTGCAGCTGAATGAACCTTTGGAAAGATGTTCTTGGCTGTCTGTGTTGTTTTGGTAATCACCTCCGGAGCTGATTGCATCAAGAATGCTAAGCGCCTGTGAGCGGAGTCCCAATAAAACAGACGATGGGGTGCGAAGCTGATAACAGACACAACCATGTTGTTTTTAGGGGAGGGGGTTAACAAAAAGGTAAATTAATGAGGTGTCAGCACAGAGAGACACGAGCCTCTGAAGCACAAGTTGAAATTATTCCAATTTGGGAAAAGTTGTTTGTCGGCTAGAGGCTGTGCAAGCGTTAAATCTGCATGCAGCGGGGTTTATAGTTCACAACAGAAATGAAAAGCCTTTCCACCGTGCGTCTAAGGGTGCGTGAATGTGCATGAATTCATATTATACAAATTATTTGGAAATGGAAGCCATAATCATCCAGAGCATGAAAGTGTTGGTGTTTTGCATGCTGCTTGCAGAGCTCTTTTAGCGGAGTGGCATCCGAATGAGAGAAGGCCCCTGGAGTGTTTGTGTGGCATAACGGAGAGCGGCACAGCGACTGATGGGGAAAATAGGAAGGGATACTAAGTGGTCCAAAAGGGGGAGTTCAAAGTGTGTGTGCTGCATATGATTACGGACAACAGAGAGGGAAAGTTGAGGGACTCTGTGTGTGTTGGTGTGCGTGACGGCTACAGGCAGACCGAGCAGCATGCTAATGAACACATTGATCCGCTGCTGCGGGGGGAAAGGACAAACCCGTCACGTTTTAATAGTGTTTCTATCTTATAAACTCCGATTTGAACGATCTCCCCCTCATTTCTCGTCCTGTTTTATTTATAGCTTTTGATTGCTTCTCCCTTTATGCTCATTAGGTTTGTTCACACACATTAATAATAGATGAAGAGGCCTTTAAAAAAAAGAAGAAATGTCAGGAAAGTCTAAAACATCCAAATGCCCCAAGGCGCTCCTCAGAAGAAACAAGCACAGCCCTTTTTTCTTCTCCATTTTAACACTTATTTCCAGTTTTCTTTTCCTTAAAAGCTATTGGATTCTAATGAAATGCTTTATCTAGATATTACTGACTGCTTTTACTTTCCAGCTTCAGGGAGAAACAAGAGTTTCGTTTTCACTGATTTTTTTTTTTTTTTTTGTTGAGAAGCATCACTGAGTTAAATGACCCTAAAGACTACTCAGGAGGGAAGTGCTGCCCCGTTGTTTCAACGATAATAGTCGTGAAACACAATTTAAACAACTGAGGAGGATTACAATTGCTTCTGTTTTACTCTCTTTAGCAAACTAATTGGTTTCTGGAGGAAGCTCTGTGTAGGTAGAGACTAGACCAGCTACAGATGATAGCCTTTGCTTAAAATATCCCTGTGTATATATTATAAATGCAATACATGCTTATTGTGCCGACCATTAAAGCGTCTAGCTGCCCTGCTAGTAAATAACACTTGGAGTACAACATGATCACCTTGTGTGTAGGAGCGTTCTTTCAGCCTCCTGACTGGCAGTGTGCAGCAACAGCTGTGGTTTGCTCTTTCCTCGCCACAAATGGACGAAACTCTTTCTCTTTTATCTCCTTACAAGTTATAGGCTGTAGTGAATGGTGTGACGGATACACTTGTCAACAGTAAAGCCAACATCTGACATCATGGATATTATAAAGTTAAGATGTCTAAGCGTATTTCTACAACTACAATGCCTAAACTGCTAGTTTGCAACAGCCAGCTATGTTAAGTTATATCTGTGTC
The DNA here is from genome assembly GCF_011125445.2 of Fundulus heteroclitus. NCBI lineage: Eukaryota > Metazoa > Chordata > Actinopteri > Cyprinodontiformes > Fundulidae > Fundulus > Fundulus heteroclitus. Next base: position 23,805,949 of record NC_046374.1, on the reverse strand, counting down.
TACAAATTGTCTCAAAATCAGTCTGAAATGAAGGAAAACAGTTATTAAGGATGCTTCCTCTACTTGAGAGAGTTCTCACTTTAAATAGATTAGATTCACCATCAGTCAGATGAGTTGCAGGTAATGGAGTCTTGTTTACCATTAAGCACAATGTTTCCCAATGATTTAATTTGATAAAAAATACAAAAAGAAAAAAATAAATGACAAAAAATTGTACAATCCACTAAGACGGAAGAGTTTTTGGATTTAAAGAATAAAATATTTAAAATGTGATGAGCTGGGGTTGTCTGGGTGTGGTGTCCCTCCTCCCGCCCACCGACTGTATTTAAGAGGTTTCATTTTCATTAGTGTGTTACTGGTCGCCCTCTGGAGTTTGTTGTAACTTCAAATCTTGCCACAAACCCTTTCTTCCAACGATAACTTGAGGAGAAAAGCTTTGGAGGCAAAAAAAAAACGACACCTCGGCTCTCAGCACAGATCCTGGGCTGTTTGGGTGGATTCACACTGGACCACTCCTGAATGGGATACGATGGACAAAAGCGCTTAATTACTGGGTGTAGCTGGACATGACAGAGGAGGGGAGGAAAAACCAAACTCTCCTGTAAATTCACACAAATATAAAAGTAACAAGCACCAGAATGGAAATAAAGATTTATCGCAGCCAGAATCTGACAAATTTATCTTTTTTTGTTTTTGGATGGCTGGGCTTGTTCTCTTTCGTCTGGACTCTTTGTCCGAGTTGGCACAGCATCTGTACATTAGACATATAATGGCCTAATCATAAATGCTGCGATGCAGCCATGTTGCATCAAACGACCAGTAAAGGGTAATTCTGTTAATTTTTCCGCCACATTTTTTAAACTAGATGGAGATAAACGGATGTAAATGATCCTCGTGGATAAAACGCTCCTCCCGGGGCCGGTTGCTACCACATTTCCTTGGGTTAAAGCTCAGCTTATTTCTTTAATTACCAAATGACCCAACAAGCTTTGTCTGCCCTCAAGAGGATTGTGTTTGACTTGATTCTTTAGTTTTAATTAAATTAGAAATTAATCCATAAAACCAGATTTTCGTAGATCGTTGCCTGGAGACGCAGCGTTGTGCGCGTAGAGAAAGGGAGCTCCTGTCGGCGGAGGCTGCAGACGGCAGAGACAGAGAGCTGCCCGTGTTTTTGAAGCGTTAGTGGTGTGTTGCACTGATCTATTTGTTTTGGTCTGAGCTTTGTAGCTGCAGGCTTGGCAGAAGAGCCCAGCCGCCTGAATCCCTCAGCTCCAGCCTTTCTCTCTCTGTCTCTCTCTCCTACGTGGCCCTCCGTACCAGGACGCTGTGGATAGTGTCAGTAACTTCCTCCTATATATTCAGAAATAAAAACCTGTCTTCACTGGGGATGTGATTATCTCTCAGGACATGCAGAGTTCCCCTGTAGTTTTATCTGGAGAATAATAAAACTTGTTTATGAAATTCTCTAACAGTGGTCTGGGAATTTGATGGTGACTGGTAGTATATTTTAAGGGCAGTAGAATAAAAACCCACAAATACAGGCTGGGGGACTAAATCTTCCTGTTAGGCTGCAGCTGCATATAGTGCGATAGTAAAAAGCTCAGAGTTAATATCACAGTCGTCAAAAATAACAGTTTTGTGCCATCAGAGTTGATGGACTTCAGCTTAGATATTTAATATTTTTACTCGCACTTCTGCATTATATTTAAATTTTATATTTTGGTCTTTTAGCACCCTTTTTTTATATTGCATTATTAAAGATGTGACACAATGACTGCCACTGCTTTCAGGATTCATAGGCTGTGTGCGGATTTAAAAAACAAAGCAGTGAAAAAGATGGTAAAACTAGTCATTCCTCACTAAATCATGCCGGCATGGACAAAAAAATATACATTTATTTATAGATTTATTCCTCTTGAAGCATGTTGAGTCAGTAAGTTTACTTTGTAAAAACATTTTTTTTCTTCTCTTTCCAAAACCAGTGGAGCATAAATATGAAGCAAATCACTCAATGTTCAGGAATAATTACACAATCCCCCTGCAATTTGCATGTCTAGACAAATAACTGCACAAATCTTACTGTGCAAAGCATTCTGCAGCTAAAAGACCTTCAAAGAGTTGTTGCATCTGACTGACAGAAAATATGGCCCCAACAAGAGTGCTGTTGGTTAAAAAAGTGCAAAAGGATCTTAAAACTCCTTTGAGGAGGTATATCTGCATGTAATGCTGCAGGTTATTTATGTCCAGTCAGCTGGAAAAGATTTCAGATCTCCTTTCAATTCCCGTTTTATTTCAATTTCAGTGCGCAGAACAAAAAGTGTAGAACACCAGCAAGCCAAAGTCGGTGGTAGTTCTCCAGCTTTAATTTAGGCTAACATTAGCTGGTTGATTATCTGGGCTTCCTGCTCAGCATGTGCTTGGTTGCTTTCCAGACGTGCCGGCTGAACTCTGCCAACTGCTTAAAACTTTACTCCTTTTAAGAGTGAATCGTGTGATGTGCAAGCTAAATTAGTTTCTTCACCAAGCTTAAGACTTGGCAGCTTTTCAGAAATTTTCAAACTTTAATTTTTTTTAATATGCGATGGAAAGGACAGATGACTAGGAGAGTTCAGCAAAGGTGCTGGAGAAAACACATGTCCTACAGACTTTTTCTCTGCTCTTTCTTTCAAACTTAAACCATAGGAACCAGATGAAAAAAATGTTTTGCACTTTTGTAGTAGTAATTCTTAAAAACTTTGGTGTATATTGATGCATGTGAAATGCCCGAGGCTATACGCTTAAAAGGTCATTGTATGACTTAATGGGATTGATTGAATACGGTAAATTAAACATGCAGGTCTGATTTTTGCAAGAGGTTGTGCCTTCCTTCAGCTCCTAATGTAAATAAAAGCCTCAATATACTGCCTGAAGTTTTGTATGATGTGTAGAAACTGCTGGCATGACTGGCATGTTTGTTTTATTCATGCAAGCCCATTGATTTTTCCAGCAGGCCCTCCTCTCTGGTGCTGCTACTGTAATGAGATCAGCGTGGCTTGTTTGTTGCTAAACTTGCTTCTCATGGATCCTGACTAATCCTGGAGTGAGTTTGAGTTACTGAAATGGCTCAAATGTTCCTTTTGAATCCTAGCTATCCTGTGGGGATTGTTTGCATACCCTGATCCAAACGATCTGTAATGTTGTTCAGTTGTAAGGTGCACTATATTGCCAAAAGGATTCGCTCACACATCCACATAATGAAGCAGTGGTTGTAGGCCATGTCAGCTGACGGAGCGGGGGCAGCAGATGCTGAGGCTCATAGTGCACAGAGTTGGTCAACTTTCTGCTACGATCCTCCAAACTTCTTGTGGCTTTAAGATCAGCTCAAGAACAGTGTGTAGACAACTTTATGTAATGGGCTTCACAGGCCAAGCCACACAATAAATGTAATAGAAAGTGTTCCAAAAAAGTAAAAAACAAAGAACCTGGACTTGTTTTCCGTAGTTGAAGACGTTTCCTTAACTACGCTACTAAGCTTTCTCAATTCAAAAAGTCTGGAGATGGATGAGTACCAAGCTTTATACTACTGCCCAAACAAAGGCCTTGTAATGGCTTAGATAACATGCAAATTCAACAGAAACAGGTCCACCCCTTAGTAATGGGCGGTCGTTAAAGACATTAAGCCAGCAGATTGAACCGAAACTGGTCTACTCCTCTGTAACGAGGAGTCGTTAGGGTTGTTATTGGCCTGGCTTAAAGGAACAATGTTTTGATCACCTGAATGAGGGTGAGAGTTAAGGTGATGATTGGCTGGAATTAATCCTATTCCTATAGGTTTTTGAGACTTGGAACCTAAGGCATCCTCCTCTCTTTGAGGTTGGTTTCTCTCTCTCTTAACGTAGATGTCTTCCTTCACACCCCTTTCAAACCATCTGTCTTCTTTGTCCAAAATGTGAACATTTTGGTCCTCAAAAGAGTGTCTTTTGGCCTTAAGGTGTAGGTGGATAGCAGAGTCTTGTCCTGAGGAGGTAGCTCTCCTGTGTTGAGCCATGCGTCTGTGGAGAGAGCCACCTCCTCATGAGCCACCAGACTTTTTGAATTGAGAAAGGTTCCTGGAGAGGAAGCAAAACGTCTTCAACTACGGAAAACAAGTCCAGTTGCTTTGTTTTTTACTTTTTTTTTTTAATGACCATGACCGGGATGACTGAGAATCTTCACCAGCAATAGAAAGCGTTGGATCCAGTGGTGTAAAGCTCTGATTCTAGAGCGGTGGAGGCACATTCTCTGGAGTCTTGAATCACGCTTCTCCATTTGGCGATCTGATGGACGGGTCTGGGTTAGGCGGCTGCCAGGAGAGCGATTCATGTCTGTGTTGTGCCAAGGATAAGATTTGGTGATGGGGAGATTGCTTTTCAGGAGCTGGATTTGGCCTCTTGGCTCCAGTGAAAGGGAGCCTGATTTGAGCAGACCAAGAGATTTTGGACAAGTTCATGCTCCAGTCTTTGTGGGGAAAGGTCAATATGATTGTGCACCAGAGTGTGAAGCAGGGTCCATAAAGGCATGGATAAAGAGAGTTTGTGTGGACCAGTCAGTCATCCTGACCACAACCCAATTGGGCTCCTTTGGGATGAATTGGAGCAGAGACTGAGAGACCCAGGCCTTCTCATCATACACCAATGTCTGAACTTAACACTGCGTTTGTGAAGGAATGGTCAGACACTCAAAGGACGGCCTTCCTAGAGGAGTTAAAGCTGTTGTAGCTGCAGAGAGTGGACCAGCGTCATGTTGAACCGTTACAAATGCAGAATTAGAGTTCACTGAAGTTAATATGCGAGTCCAGGCAGGTGCAGTTATAGTGTGAGTTCAGAATCTGCTTTTCATCCGACACCAGGGTGTTCCTCTGGGTCTTTCCTTATCACTGAGGTGTGTGTGTGTGTGTGTGTGTGTGTGTGTGTGTGTGTGTGTGTGTGTGTGTGTGTGTGTGTGTGTGTGGATGAAAAGGTTTTCTTTTCATTTGTCATTTCAGGCTCTGACACGTCAGGACATGAGAAAACTGTCAGAATTTATATTGCTCTACTTCTTTACTTTTCAATCTTAAACACCACTTTAAGTAGCTCCAACAATTACACATCCTTTCATTCCGCTTTTCTTTGTTAATCCCTTTTTTTTCTGCCACCCTCCCTTTTCTCTTTAACCTCAACTTTCAACCTCTAACAGCAATTAAGTACAGTCTAACCACAATAATTAGAAGGCCTTACAGCAACAAATCAAGTAATGAGAAGAACAATGACTTATCTCCCGTCTGTTTTTCTCTCATTCACTCATTCTCTCTTTGTTAATTCAGATTTAAATTGGCTCAGTGATTATTCTGCTGCAAACAACCAACAAGAAATGAAATGTAATTAATTTCAACAGCTGGCTCTCTCCGTTCTCTGCTTAGTATTTGTTGTCCCTGCAGTAGTTGTCAGGATTAAAATTAGGTTGTCTGAAGCTATGGTTTGTTTACCAATGTGTAGATGGCATATATTGTTTTTCTGAACTTCAAATGAAGCGTTTTTGTCTAATAGGTGCACTTTTTTATATGTTAAAGTGCAAAACAGGAGCATAATTGCTCTGTGAAGTTGCTTCATACCCAAATCGTTTGTATTCGACTTGATGGAAGAAATGTTTAAAATAACCCTCTGTAAGGAGATGTTTTTTGTTTGTTATGTTGAACAGTTTCACAATTATGCCAATCCAGTGCAGTAAAAATACAAATTAATATATATAGCAGATCCAGAATACATCCAGGTACTCCAGCGCTCAGCCAGATTTTGCTATAAAAAGGTCCTGTTTATGGTTAATGTTAGATCTTAAACTTTACAGAAACATAAATCGACCAACATGGATTTAGACGAATATATTGAAGGAGGCTCACCTCATCTAAGGAATATTATGAGGGGGATTTTAAATGTAAGAGATTTCAGATTTCTGGGGGTGTCATATGATTCCAGTATCTCTCAAAACTGATATTTTCTGTTTGTATTTTCTGTCGGCATGCTTTTACTTTACCATTTTTGTACTGGTGGTGTTGGATAAGCTATTATTAATAAACCACAAGGGCACTAGTCTTTGTACTGCTGCTGTTATGACCCATATTGTGTTTATATTTCTAGAACAATAATCATCACATAAGCCTCAGAGTAAGCCTTTGATGTCAATATTCACATCCTTCCAAGCTGTATTACCATCATTTAACTGTAATGCTAAAAAAAAAGCTGCTTATTAGGTGTGAAACATTAGTAAAAAGCTTAGAAACTTACTACATTTAGCAAAAAACAAAAAAATGGATACTTGTTAGCATAATTCAATAAGCCTTTCTCTCATGAATGGTCATTAACTATTTGTGATCAGAAAGGTTGTAGCATCGTGTTTGTAGGAGAGAAACAAGAAGAATATGAAAAAACACCTCAATGAAGAAGATATTTACTATTTTAGAGAAACTTTGCCAAAACACATGATGGTTACATTTTTAGCAGCTTCTATTTGCAGCAAATTGTGTTAGCAAAGTTAGCATTGCTAACGGTTGCAGCAGTATTCTTTTGTTTGACCTGAGAGATTGAGGCACAGGTCAAGAAAATCATCTACTCGTTGAAATTGATACATTTGATTACAATTTTTGATTGTGGTGTTTTCCCAAATGTACCAATTTTTATTAATTTGTTGTTTTTTTGCAGTTAGTATGCTAACTGTTTTCTAGACATTGTTTGAATGTAAGAGATGGTGAGAAGTACCATCAAAAAGATCAATCAAGTGGAAATCTTCAGTTTTAATGAAGTCAATTAAGCATGACTGATGTGATGGTTCTTAAAAACTCATTAGCATTGAGCTCGCATTGCTCAGTTTAGCAGCTGTAGGTAAAAAGAAAGAAACTGCTGTTTGGATGTGAAACATTAGTAAAGAAGCAACTTTTACTTTAACAGTAAGCATGTGTACATGAGGGAATGAGCTGTACCACATATCTTATTTTATTTATGAAATTATCAATTATGCATGATGGTGATATTTTTTTAAAATGGCCAACAACTTTTACTCATTAGCACAGTTATAGCTAACATAGGTTTGTGCATTTTGACTTCTTTTTATGAGATAAAAAAATAACACCAAACAGCAAATTATTTTTGTGCAAAAAAGTAAAAAAGAATGGTGACTTTGGGGAAACAAATGAACGTCGCTTATTGGTGAGAAGAGCAATTAGCATTGCTACATGTCATTGTTTTTTTGTTTTTTGTTTTTCCTGCATGGTGTTCAAATCTAGTCTGAACTAGAAATTGGATTGAATCAGTTCCAGTTTAGATTAAAACAATTTTCACAGTCTCCGTTGTCTTTTCTGATTTCAGACCAACATCCCGTTCCTCCAGAATGTCCTGTCCAACCACCAGTTCCTGCACTCCACTGTGGACACCCAGTTCATTGACGAGAATCCAGAGCTCTTCAACCTCAAACCCACCCAGAACCGAGCACAGAAACTGCTACACTACCTCGGTCAGTGCAATAATGGCACATCACGAGAAAAGGACATTACCTAATTTCTGATCTGTTTCATATTTGATGGCACATTTGCTGCATTTCTAGCTCAGACTGCCAAATCACAGAGATAAACCAGGTTTCTGTAAGCAGAAATTGAAGGTTAATAACTTGCTGTGTGTCTGGAACCAAGCTCATCGGTTCATGATTGTATTTGTGGCTTCAGAGATGTGAAACATATTACCTTTTAAGAGCTAAAGTCATGATTTCTTTTCATACAAGGAGATGTGATATTTTCATATTTCCTAAACAAAAATGGAGACCTGATTTACAAGAATTTATCAACGGTATAAAATGCCTTCCAGCAAGACTTGGGTTGTAAGAGAATTCAATGTTTTTGCTGAATACGTCTAACCAACCAATAAAAGAGCATACAAAGAGGAGTTGTTACGTGCATTTACCGCGTCATTTTACCTTGGCTTTTTTGTGCTTCATATTATACTGCATTGCAAAAAAAACAAACATGTTTTGTTTTGCTGTCCAGGTCATGTGATGGTTAATGGACCAACTACACCTATTCCAGTCAAGGCAAAGCCCTCCTCCACGGACCCAGTCATCCCATCTGTCACCATGGGTATGTTAATCATATGCATTTTGTCTAATAAGTATGTATAGTCAAAGGAATATATTAATAAAATGTGTTGCGTTATAGGACAGCCACTGAATCACAAACAATAATTTCACAATAAATCATCCATATTGAATTACTCACATTTTCTCCGTAGAAGAGAAAAAGAAGCGAGGGTGAGGGGGGCCTTCATTTCTCAGTGCCGAAAATGTAACACTTGTAGATCCACTTTGGATAAACATACCCACCAAAAGACAAATGGGGTTGTCGAGCCGTCCGATAGCTGGAGGCACAGAGAGGCCTTCCTGAGCAACTCTGTTTAGCTCTCTGGGAGCAGCAGGGTTTTAGCACTCAGTGCTCCGCTGAGCTGTGATCACAGGTCTTTGTTCTCGAAGGCAGAAGTTCTCCACTTCCCTCCCTGCTCTGCACGGCCGACGTCCTGCAGAAAAGAGCCGACGAGCTTTCTGTTCTTCCTTTGAGCTTGTTGAGCAACTTAAAGACCTCTGGAATGCAGCTCTGAGGTTAAAGACAAATATAATATTGTACTGTATTTGTTACTGTCGTGCAAAGTTATGTGCTGAAATTTAATATTTTACTGGTTTGATCAGTACTGGTGCCGGCTTTCTGAAGCTCTTTGGAGTTTCTTTGGAAATAAATATCAAGACTAAAGTAAAATAGCTACAGCAGAAAAAAAACAACCCATTAAAGAGCTGACAGGACTAAAACTGTGGTAAATTTTGTAGTTTTTATCCATTTTAAGCTGAGCCTGTGAGCAATAAAACGATTAATCAAATGATAAATTCAAATTGGCTCGATAACTTCCACTTTCATGTTTGTTTTCTTTGCGTCTCCTTCTCTTTCTACCAAAGAGACTGGGTAACAAGGTTTTACTCCGGTGCATCGGTCTCCGCTCACCCTTCACCTTCTCGTTTCCTTAGCATAGGAAGGAGTTACCTGTTGCAGTCAGGAACGAGTAACATGAAACCCCGTGTGGAGTAGTAAGGAAGTGAAATGGTAGACGACGTTTAAAAAAAAAAACATGGAATTGGTTTCAAAACTGATTGCGCCACCGGCAGTCTGAGAGTATTAACCAAAGATCCATGGTCAGCCACTTATCCTGGATGAGTTGGTATGTCGCATTTGTTCTAAAGCAGTGGCAACAAAATGCTGCAATACAACAACTTGCAGCTGCACCCAAAACAAAATCACACAATATGAATTGCCTGGTAAGACATACAGTATCTCTCACAAGAGTAAAAAAGACATTATGCCAGTATCATTATTATATTGTTTATCGCAATCCTTTCTGGGACAATTTGTCCTCCAGCCAAATTTGTTACTATGACGAGCCTAATTTTTGCTAAAGAACTGTGGGGAAAAAATGGTTTGACTGCCTATAAATACCCAAGGATATGGTTTAAGTTGTTCAAAAAAGCTAAATCATAGTTTAGATTTAGGGTCTGTCACGTACTTTACCGTCTTCATCAATGAACGCTGTCTGAACCTCACTGAGGCCACGTCCACACGAAGGCAAACACGATAAACCTTCATTAACGAAGAAAGAAATGTGCGTCCACACGAGGCTCGGGCCTGTTGGTGGCGCTGGGACACTGCCACAAAAACATTGAGCATCCACATACCTGTTATATGCTGACATTTTAAATCGTTTTGGCTCATTTAGCTCTTGTCACCATTAGGGCAATTAGCATTACTAACTGCAACAGCAGGCTGTATATTCCAGACGTTACCTGCATAAAGACTAAGTAACACCAAAGAACTTAGAGTTTACGATTTAGATGAAACCAAGTCAACAGCATATGATTTTTAACTGTGCTTAAAAATTTTCATTAGTAGCTGTGCAATGTTTCACAGCCAGCGATGTTAACTGCAGCAACAGTCTCTGTCTTGACATCAATCTTTGTGTCAAAGTCTTTCAGCAAGTAGCAAAGCTTCAAAAGACCACATAGTCCATGGCAGATTGTAGCTGAAGCACCAAAGACTAAAATAAAGCAACCTTTTGTAATCTACTTTGCTGCAGTTTACAAGCCAGATACGCTGCAGAGTGATAGGCAGATGAGAGCGGTGCATTTTTCTCTGACTGAATAGGCGTTTATAATCTGATTTGTCACCCGTCTACTCAGAAAAGAAGGAAAGAACAGAAAAGAAAGATTCAAAGGATCTTGCACCGTGACATTGATTAAGTTTTTGTGTCCTTTTTGTCAGAGATGCACTGTATTTCTTAAAAACAAGCATATTGTTAGTTTTTTCTTCTTTTTGCTATCTGACTCGACGATGGAGCAGAGTTACGGGTACAAATTCAACCTTTAAGTGGCTTAACATGTAATTCTCTGAAAGCGGCCAGACTCAATCTAAAACACTTAAAAACAAAAGAAAGTTTAACTTCCATCTTTGTTCTTCATTCTTCTTTGATCTTTAATTTTAAATGAGCTTTTTAATTTTGCAAACAGCCAGAAATGTAAGCCCGTTTTGAGCTGTATCAATCTGCCATGATCATCAGAACCCTGCTCTGCATCGACACGCTCCATAAACATGAATTTAATACAAAATAATGCAAATAACATGAATCATAATCAAACTCCACTAATCGAATCTGACATCTAAAAAAAAAAAAAACGTGCTCAGTGGAATGAGGTGCAGATGGATGAGACAGAATAATTACGCATGTTTGTGCTTCTGCACGCCACTGTTGAGTTTTCTTTCATCTTGGTAATGCAGATAACTTTTTTTGCATTTAAAGCATTTATTGCCTGTCTCACTGGTCGCATGAAACAAATTAAAAACACTTGGACTGATATAGATGCAGAATTATCAAACCTCCCCCCCCCACTCACCTACTGTAAGCAGCTGATGAGGTAGTTGTATGGAGCGCAGGCAGCGCACACAGGCATACCTAAAGCCTGGTAATGAGATTTGTAATATGCTTATATCCCTTCTTTCATTTGACGGATGGATTGGGAGAAGAGAGGGATTAGGCCTGTATTATCACACTCTGTGTAGAGAGGCATGGAGGGAGGGAAGGACAGGGACATGGAAGGAGAAACAGGTTAGGATGGGAGAATCAGAGGAGAGCGTTTTAATCTGAAGGGAAAAAATGGTCCGATGGACGTGGAAGCAGGAGTGGCGCTGTAATGGATAAATTGAGCAAGAGATGAAGTAAATTATACAGTATATTTTCTACATATTTACTATCACAGATTTCTGTTCCACCCGGAACACGACTGAAATTGGAGTATAAACCATAAGATACTACCTGTAAACTTCTGTTTTACAGCCAGAGAGCTGTCACTTTACTGATTATAATGTAGCTCTTTGGATAAAGTGTTATATTTGGACTCTGTTAGCATAACTTTCAATCTCTGAAGGTTGTCCTTGGGATTTTTCTCAACTGGTGCAACCTGTCCTGTTTATATTCAAGTTTTCCTGGGGCCCCAAGACCAGTTGTAGCCTCTAAGCGTCTGCAAATTGGCTTTTACGTTTAGGCCTAAAATAAAAAAGAAGTAGGGCTAAATTAGAAACAGAACACCTCTAACCCTCTGAAAAGGTAAGGAATGACGACCTTAATGCTCGTTTGTCCTGACAGATCCCGTTTCCTACTCAAGGTTTGTTATTTTCTAATTAGGGTTTACGATCTTAAACCTTCCCTCTGTAAGCAGATCACTGGTGGTAAATAGATGCTGTGGCTCCTTGTTGCAATTATTATTGTCAGGGTTTATTTAAAGGAGGACATCTACAGGTTAATCACCAGATGTCTCTAAGCCAACTTCAGGAAAACAAAAATTAAAATTACACCATTCTCTCCTCCCAGTTAAGGTCCACTTTTAGGATGGGGTTTGTGAAATAGTGAATGATGTTTTGAAGCGTACTGAATTAACCTATTTTTTGGGTTTGCTGCTTCTTTGTACTTCTGGATCCCTTTTTTGCGGTCTTCAAAGGATTTCTTTGGCTTTGTGCTTTTTTTATTTTCTTTGGTCCAAGCATCGTTGGAAGGCTTAAAAAGGAGTCGGTTTCAGGCTTTGCTTTCTGAAACCCAAGGATACTGATTCACTTTGTTTTTTGTTTCTCTCTTCCACACCTCCCACTGTTAGAAAACCATCTCCCCAGGTCATACTTTAGCAGTTCAGGTGAATTATTTAATGTGTTTAGTAATACTGCATACAACAATAGCTCTAGTTTGCTTTGCTTTGTTATTTTAGCTTGTTTTAACATGTACAGGCCTGACCATGTTAATGCACCTGACTTTAATAAAGCATTCACTGCTACTGCAACCATCAAAATGCTCTCAAATTCAAAAACAACGTTCATCAGGGGCTGTTGTCACTCAGGAGGAGCAGACGAACCGTTTCCTGTCTCCAACTTTAATATTGAGAATGTGTGAGAGCTTTGGTTTACTCTCTCTGGGCGTTTTGTAGCTGGAGGAGAGGAGCTGCAGAGTGTGGAGAGCAGCAGACAGGTGAGGGATGTCAGGAAGAGCGAGGAATGAAGTGACAGGAGAAGTGAAGTGTGTGCGTGCAGAGTAGCAGAGGGAGTGGGAGTCGGGGAGGCTTTCGATGGAAATGAGAGGAGATGTTTATGTGCAAGTAGGTCAGCTGTAATGCACAGCGACCATGTGGGACTTTTTTTTTTTTTTTACTGTTGTATGTTTTTAATGCAACATATAAATTCACTCCATCACTGATGTTTTGTAGGTTACTGTCAAATGTAGAGATCATTGTCTGCGAGGACGCTGCAGTCCCAGAGCATATGAACCCGTTATTGTTGCGGAGACGGTGACATAGAGGCACAAGCGGTGCCGCAGAAAGAAATTACTCGAGAATTAATCATTCCCCCTGAACGTTTTCTCTGAGGACACTTATATTCTCGATGGGTTCACCTGTTTGTACCAGCAGCACGACAACATTAGAGCTCATCTAGCCTTTCTCTCGTTAGTCAGCTCATTTAGTATGGTATTTTCCAGGAGTAGGACCCCCATTGCTGTATGCGAGTATCTGCCTTGAACTGGTTCAGCGTTAGGATAGAAGCCCTAGAGAGCTGCAGATGGCCACCCCTGGTCCAACACAACAAAGAAAAATGGATCCATATCCTGACTCTAGCTTATCTGTTTGGGTTAGAGATGGTTTTAAATGCAGTCATGGTGATCACACAGATGTGTGCTGTTTACCGTGTTTGTTTTTGAAGCTAAACTGTAATGAACTGGAAATGTGAGCTTTTCTCACAGGAATTCCTGTAACGTCTTTGTTTCTCTTTGTGAAGGCTTTTAGCAGTTGTTTTTTCGTTGTTTGTTTGTTTGTTTTGGTGTGCTGCATGTGAGTTGGTAGCTCACTAGAAAATGGTCTATGTTCAACAACTCCCCTTCTGGTTTTCCGTAGGGAGTGGATCCTGCTTTATCCCCCCCCCCCCCCCAGAAACACTCGTAATGGATGGGATGTTGTTCACCTCTTTCTCAGTTCATCCATTTGCTCCAGTCGCTTTAGAAAAAAGTTATTTTTTCTACTGTAGTTGCTGCTGGTGCATTATGGTCAGTATGAATCTGACAGTTTTCTTCAGTCAATATCTAAACAAATAAGTAACTGATGCTTTTGATATCTAGAGCAGGGGCTACAAAGTGGGGGTCGGGACCCTCCTGTGGGCCGCGAGATGATTTGATGCTGATGTTCTGAAAAGATTAAGCATTTCCTTATTTGCAAAGCCAATACCAAAGTATAACTTTACAAGACATTTTTCATTTTACCTCAGGGGTAACACTGCAGTTCTTATAAAAAATACTACTTTATTTGCCTAGTTTTACAACTATATTCTCATATTATTACTTTACTGTGTTTACTCCCCACAAAAAGGAAAAAAATCCCACCAGCCAAAAGGGGGTTAGTAATCACTGCTGCTGTTAATTAGGGGGTTGCAGGCTGAAAGGTTTGGGCACCCCTGATCAGAATGGCATTTCTTCATGTGATGTTCCAGCAGCCTTATGTTGTTTGCATCCCACACTAAAAAAAAAATCATCTATGTATCTTATTCACATTTTAAGATGAACTTGACCAGGTGTAAATATTTTTCTTGATGCTTACAGTGGAAACAAGTTATTGCATAATTGACAGCGCTGACCTGACCGTCCGATTCAAGAATCTTGTCACGGCGTGCTACTGTGGTGACATTTCTTTTTGAGACAGACACCGGCTCAGAATGCATACGAGACAATATATACCGTTAGAGAGAGATTCAAAGTCTGTGCAATATTCTTAAACCTTCTCATACAGAACTGAGCAATGAAACATTCCTGATATTATGGTGTGTAACAGACTGAGTCTTCTCAGCAGGGGGCGATTGCCCTCACAGCTTTGACTAAGAAGCTGTTTTTGAGTCTGTTTTGGATTTGATGTTCGTAAAAGGTTTGACTGATGGAAGAGGGACAAACAGTGCCTTGCTCGGGTGGGTGGGATCAGTGGCAATTCTTCTGATCCTTCTCTGGACTCGTGCAACATAAACCGAGTCCAGTTCTTACAGACGGCAACCTACAATCCCCTGTGCTGTCCTCACCCCCATGCTAAGTCCTTCCTGTCCTTCACTGTGCAGCTCCCATACAACACCATTATGTTGAGACATAAAACACTTTCTATTGTAGATCTGTAAAAGTTTTTTAGCAGCTTAGTGGAAAAGTGCACTCCACCAACAGGCCTGGTTTAAATGTTTTTCCTCTGCATAATAATTCTCATTTAGCCCCGAGTATCTGCAGTCATAGTTGAAACCAGATATTTGCATGAAGTGTGTAGAAAGATGCATAAGTTTTTTTTTCTCCCTATCAACATTATTTTAGTGTTTTAGGCCATTGAGGATTAGCAAAATTATATTTACTAAATACCAGCGGTATTTTTTTTTTTTTTTTAGATTTTTAAGACTAATTCAGAAATTTAAATGCATTTCCTCAGTATTTGATGGACTTAATCTGTACGCCTTGTGTCAAACCTTGTGGGTCTCCTTCCACATGCTTCGCAGAATTATAATTTGGCAATTCAGGCACAACCAGTAACTTGGTCAGGCTTGTAGACTTGCTCACACCTTTTCAGCTCTACCCACAATTTTGTACTGACAACTCGACATTGATTTTATTGGCCTTAAACTACTTTATTAATTAAGACTTGTGGAGGTCCACAGCACTTTTCCTGATATCTTAGCTGTTTTATTTTCTCCCCTTTTTTTTCCCATGATGACACACAAGACAGCAGCATGTTTGAGGTACATGAAATATTCTGTGCTTAACTCAAATGCTATGAATTGACGTATCAGAAGCTTATAATGCCATAACATAAACATCACACCTTTCCCTAATTGTTGACATTTTTAGCAGCTTTTCAGTTGGTTTTAATTGTATATAATACAACAGAAAAAGTGTAAAATGCATAATCTAAGTCTGTAGCTTCCAGGTAAAAACACTGGGATACCAGTGCTGGCTGGTTTGATTTGTTCTGAATCTTGAGCTTTTCTCTATCAAATGTTATTAGCTTTGTAACATAATGTAAAAAAGGCATTTAAGTTAAATTAGGAAAAGCTAATACTGGTTAATATGAACAGATTTATCAAAATTTATAGTTTATTACCGAGAGCAGGAAAGATGACATTTATTTCATCTTTAAAATAAAGACTTTTATTAATCTCCTAAAGACTGAAGATGAACCAAATGCTGTTATTCAATTTTAACTATGCTGCCAAATATTTAGGGGTAATTCATCCTCAATCTGCAAGTAATCAATTTTTTTTATTCTTTTTTTATGCCCAAAGCACCAAATAAGCATCTGCTGTATCTTAAAGCTGCAAGGTTCCTCGTGTATCTATAAGGGACATAAGACGCAAAGAAACATATTTGTGTGAAAGAAGATTGAATAACGACTTAAAATCAGCTTCCAGAAACATCTGTCAGGTTTTGATATTTTTGAGCTGGGGTGCAGAAAGAATTACCTTCTGAAGCAGCTCGGTTCTTGTTAGATTGGCCAGAATCTGTCGTGACGGATGTGATCTATCTTGCAAGCCTTCAGACTTTCCGCTTGAGGCCAAAACACAAAAGGTCCGACTTATCACCTTCCCAGTGAGTGAGTCAGTGCTGGGCTCGAGGGGTTTAAATGGTCAACATTACTCCATCATACACCAGCATGCCGCTGCTTGACCAAACACAGCTTTTAAATAATCATAAGGCATCTGATTCCCGCATTTATGCATGTACTGTTCATATGAAATATAAGTGTAATACCACTAATTATTGACTTAGCACGTTGTATATTTTACTGGATGTGGAAAGATTAAGATGTTAATTTCCCAGTTTTTAGGTTTGACGCATTTGTTCCCTTCTAACCTGACTCTCGCCAGATAGATTTCGTTCTGCAGAGCTCCACACATCCATCTGGGATCGCTCCATTGTAGATGTATTTCAGAAGGAGGGCCCTTATTAAAGGGGAAGTCCGGTCAACAAGGAAAAATCAGGGTATCATTAGCTATAACTAAAACTAATACGTTTGTGGTTATTTAATTAACTTATCTTTAATCAATAAGATAATAAAAACATAAATTGTCGTCTGAATCACTGTGTATGGGGGCTGACATTACTGCCCATATTTGGGCAGTAATGGGCGTTTGACATCACATCCTGGGGCGTGGAAAAGCGGAAGCGGCGACGGCATTTCTCTCCGCTTTCCATGCAAAGTCAATAGGAGCCGTTCTACATAGCTGCAATCATCAATAATTTTTTCGGATTTCCAGAGGACTTCACCGCTGACATTCCCAAGAGCTTTTGCTGAAGCAACAATGCTCACGTGCATGGCCATCGGATGTTCCAACACAACTGGTAAAAGTAGAAAAAAACATTGCTTATTTCAACTTACCGATTCATGAGCCACCGGGCTCGTTGCTGGATTGCCAACTTGAACAGAGCGGATTTGCCATTTAACTCCTGGCCAGAGAGAAAACACGTCATATGCAGCGACCATTTTGAAGAAGAATGTTTTGAACATGACATGAGAGCGAGGATTTTCTGTAAGTTATTTTTTATTTTAGAATTTTTTATTTTGAATTTGCAGGGATGGTCACCGAGCAGAGGGGCGGAGGGATACCACATGTGATGTGGTATCCCTCCGCCCCAGCATGTGCTGGAACGCTCTTATATTTTATTATTTATACAATAATGACCACCTGCCCTATTTACTAGAGGGAAAATGTATAACTTAAGTCACTTCAGCGCGATCTCTCCTCCGCTGTGTGTGTGTGCGCGCTCCGCTGCAGCGCTGGAAAAGCCGTGCTGCGGCGGAGCGCGCACACACACACACACACACACACGCGTGTATACATATATACTGTAGGACCCGACTGAGTTTGCACTGGAAATAGGTACGCTGGATTCCGTCAAAAGTCCGGTTTCTGTCAAGAAACTCTTCTAAAAAAATCCATATCGCTATCAGATGATAGCTCCACGGAACTCTCATCACTGTCACTAAGTACTTCATCCCTCTCTGCTTCGTACAGAGCAGCAGTCCTCGCCATGTTGGAAAATAGTGCGCCGTGACAAACAGAGCGTTGAAACTTGCTCAACTGCGGGTCCGCCGAGTGACGTCAAAAAATGGGAGGTGACAGTTCTATTCTTGACCAAGATGGATTCCTCCACATAAACATGATTAAATGAAAATTATTCATAATTAAAAAAACGTATAATTTTTTGCACAGTATGTAGTAGTTTTATATTTAAAGTACTTTCAGCAGTTTGAATTCTGATTTTGACCGGACTTCTCCTTTAAAAATCCTTGTATATGACTGTATAAACCACTTGTCTGCCATTTTTACTGATACGCTATAAGCTCTTACTAAACCCAGTCGGCAGAAGGGCGAAAACATGGTTTTCACTAATTAAAGCCTGCAAAGGCGTTCTTTGGTGTTCTTTTAAAGAATTAATATTCGGTAGATTGGACAACACTGATGAAATAGCATCAATGTTATTGCTTGCTCCCTCGCTGCGAGCCGCTATTGTTTGAGTCCAAATAGTCGCTTCTCTGATACCTCACATCTACAGAAATCCCACCCGGCGATCCTGATTGGCTCGTCCATTTTAAATTGTATTGAAATCGCTCCCAATGGCAGCGGGTCCTAATGGGTGTGTGGAGCCGAGTGAAGCCCGGCAGAACTACGTCAATCTGGGCAAGAGTCGGGTTACTTTTCTTACCCATTTTATCCATACTCCAGAAAAGGCACACGTCAGCAACAGATGATCCACTATTTACAGTTTTTAATACCCTAATGTAATTTTTCAGAAGCAAACTTATCAGTGTGACAGTCGAGGTTAATGCTCGAGGAGATTTCTGTTTGATGAATGGGAAGATATTGTTCATATAAAAATACTTATTTCTGAATTTTAACAAAAACTGTTTACATTCTTAATCCGAACGTACATACTAATATTTTAACCTCACACTAAAATACATGATTAGTGCAACGTTTTTTGCACCATCTATAGTCTAAATCTAATTATCCTATTGTAGGGATCAAAATATTCATTCCTTTGGCAGATCATTTTATTTACCTGGTCAAATCAAGGATAAATACTCTAATTTTAAGAACATTTGTACTTATAGTTCCCCTTTTGGAGTGTGGATGTAGTGAAACCTGGATGGATGAGCGCGTATAGACACTGGATGGTGGGATGTTTTACTCAACACTACAAAATGTTGGTTTTACTCTACAAATGATCTTCTGTGTAAGTGGTCAAGTGCTCTTGCAGTAGCAGCTCAGTTCATTGTCCCTTGGGGCCCACTCTGTGTATTATAATTAGGATTGACTTCCACTGCAGATAATTGGATATAACGGTCACTTGGTTGTTTTGGAGAAAATTGGCTCTTATTCGATTCTACAGATTTGAATCAGATTGGATTCTATATGTAACTGCATGTGAATTTAACCTGCTTATAAACTACCTTGACATATTTTTGTAATTTGGCAGTGTGCTAATTAACTGTATTGAATTATTAACATGAAGAACATCATAAAAGAAAACAGATTTCTCAGTCACTTTGTTTAGCAGATGGCGGGATGAGCTGTTCTTGCTCTTAAACTCTTGCTTTGGAGTTCTGTAGTCGTAAGTCGGGTTGGCTTATCAGGCATGGTGGAGCTGTGAGGGGGAGACGGCTTCAGACCTGTGAGGAACGTCGAGGGCAGAGGGATAGAATGACACAGAAAAGATGGAGCAGTGAAATGTATGCAGAGGAACTGGGTGGGAGCTAGGTGTGAAGTTTTCTATGTAAATTAGACTTTGTATGTTTATATGCAAGTGGGTCAGTTGCGAAGAACAGCGTCCACAAGGGACGTGTATCTTTTTGCTGCTCCTTTGTTCTTGGCACCACATGAGGACAAATGCACTGAAATGTTGACTGTTTCCCAGGAAATCGTCACATACGGAGCACATTTTAAGCCGACTTCCACAGTCCCTGCACACCGCCTCTCTCATGTAGCCTGTCACAGACAACATTGGTAGCAAATGGTGCATGAATGTGACAAAAAGGACTTTATATGACATTTGTTTGCTGCCATCTTTAACACAGATCCTAAAGAGTTTGCATGTGTGTCTCCGTTTCATCCAGCCTGTGTCTGAAGCTTCGGTTAAATGTGGATAAATACTATACTAAGCTAATTTACGGTGAGGATAATTTGTTTTCACTGTCAGGCAGTTGGAGGACACCTAAACAGGCAGCTATCACCTCATTAACTGGTCTAATTGACTGATGAAGGTACACATCAGAAAAGCTGATACAAATTCACAATCCAGGACGGAAATGCTTCAGCTTAGGCTTTGATTTCCGTGGCAGAAAAGAAAGGGAGAAAGAATATGATTGAAGGCTGGCCATCCTGTTATAGTGGGAAGATGGTCTTTATAGTTTAAAGACGTAATTTTTATTGCATTATTACAAAGCTAAATAAAGTGTCAAACAGCTCTGAGCGGAAATAGACACTGATTATACTCTTATATACTGGTGTTTTGCTAACTTTAGATCAGGCTTTTTATGCTCAATATCTTCCCGTTTGTGGGTTTATTTATGGACATCTGCCACATTAGCAATAGTTTCACTAGTATGTTGGGATTTGACATTTAGTGATGTGAGATGTTGCAAAAATTTAAACTGTCAGATTTTGGGGCCGCATAGAGACTGTGGCTAGGGTTGCAAACTCCTTGTAAAATAAATAACCTCTTGGTAGTGTTGTCCTACCCTATTGTTTTTACGTGTGTGTGTGTGAGGACTTTGTAAACACTTAACTCGAACCAAAGATTAATCAGATGCATGTTTTTGAGTGATACGAATATACATGGAAAACAAATTATTCTACAATTTATTGAATAATTAATTTAAAGTACAAAATAAAATTACCGGACTAAAATAAATCTTAGAGTAATAAACCCGTCTTGAAAAGACCTTTGTCTTGCCTAACTTAAAACGATCTAAAATAAGATAACAGTATAACGCAGATCACTCGACTTTGTATTTTTGCATCACAAAGGCGCAGCCCTTGGATCTGTTGAAGGAAGATTACTCAAACATGGGGGAAACATTGCATGAAAAGCACAATAACACGAGACAGATATATGCAGGTCAACATTTGAGACTGGTCGGGTGCAGTTCATCTGTATTTATGAGCATCAGTTGTGTGTCACAGAACAGAACAATTAGTGCTTTTACGTAAAGGCTGCAGCAACAGAAAAAGTCGCTAGATTTGTTACTTTACTGAAGAAAAAAGTTGCTAAATTATCAACAGTTCTTACTTTGGAGGCACAAGACAGAGCTGCTGCTTTTATACCCCATAGCAGAAGAGCTACTGACGTCAGTTTCTCCAAGTGGTGTTACAAAGACTTTTGAACCAATAGATATACTGATAAAAAATTCAATCCAAGACTCCCATTGAACCTTAGGAGGGCACCACACTGAAGGGTTTACACACAAAAGCACGATATTTAACAAACATGCAGTCATTTCTGAAAATAACAACCAGGATATGTACGCAGCCCTATAACAAGACAATGTTAGGAGTTTATTTGCAAAAAAAATAGGTTGATTTGGGGGTTAGTTGCTCTTCAATTAGAGCAAGACCCAATAAGGGTGGAAAATTCCGCCCCCTTCAGAGTTATGTTTAATTTTAGTGTCACTGCCCTGTTTTCTAAAACATTAGACAAGATTACACTTAGTTTCCACTTAATGGAAGTGTTTTCCTTTGATACGGTCATGCATTTATTTTTATTATAATTGCTCATCTTCAGTGTGCCTCTGTGCTTCCATTTGCCTGTAAATTAACTTTTTAAAAAGATTTTACTACTGAGGGACAAATAAAAGATCATTCTATCCCAAAATAGTTTCAAAACGAATGTGGACCTGGAGGATACACATATTTTTACAGTTTAAACAAGGATCTGACTTCTGTTTCTCCCATTTAACCTCGGTTCTTCCCTTGTTTTTTTCCATTTTGCTTTCAGCCGACCCACCCATGGGTTTCCGTGAAGTCCTGCTGCGTGACGGCCCCGAGGGCTTTGCCAAGGCTGTCCGGGCCCACCAGGGTCTGCTGCTAATGGACACAACATTCAGGGACGCCCACCAGTCGCTCCTGGCAACAAGGGTCCGGACTCACGACCTGAAGAAGATCTCCCCGTTCGTCAGCCACAACTTCAGCAACCTCTTCAGCCTGGAGAACTGGGGAGGTGAGCTCACTTCTGGTTAATGTGCAGCTGAGAACATGAAGCTTTTAATGGCACACACTATATCGGGTTTCCAGCTTACTTTGACATCTGACCTGGTGGTTCCAGTGTTCTTTCCGGGCTACAAAAGAGATTCAAAGTCGTTTGTGTAAATGTTAGTTCGTTGCATCAGGTTAATATAACAAACATTGACAATAAAAATCCAAATCCATTTTATTTTTAAAGCATATGTGGGAATACGATTTGTTTAAACAAAGCGACGTTCAGTACTAAAACAAAGGACATAAATAACAGATTACACTTTATTTGAAGGCGTTTACGTAAGACTGACATTACAGTGTCATAAACATGACGTAACACCAGTTATGAACATAAATGACTCTTTATGAATGTTTAGGACTGTTGTCATTGTCATTCGGTAAATTATGACACTTTTAAAGCAAAGTTGACATTGTTTAAAATGTCTTTGTTATGACAACTTGACATTAACAGACGAGGTTAAATTTAGGGCTTGATTTGGAATTAGGTTAAATTTAGGGCTTGATTTGGGGTTTTGTTAAGGGCTCGTCATAACAAAGACATTTTAAACAATGTCAACTTTGCTTTAATAGTGTCATAATCTACCGAATGACAATTAATGACAGCAGTCCTAAACATTCATAAAGAGTCATTTATGTTCATAACAGGTGTTATGTCATGTTTATGACTGTGTAATGTAGTCTTATGTACACCCCTTCAAATAAAGTGTTACCTAATAATATAATCGAATGGAAAATGAAAAGGTTTTCTGTATGATCACAGGGACGTCTGTCCTGCAGGTATGAACAAAAACAACCTGATGCGCCACCTTTACTTCCGCCCAATGCTCCAAGCGGGATTTTAATCCGTTTCCAACTTTATTAAAAACAACAATCAATGATGTTTCAGTACTATGTAGATGTTTAACAGTGGACTGAAAACCTCCCATATCTGCCCAGAGAATCCTTTAATTGGATAAAAACTGTTTTCTCAGTTTGGTCAGCTGTAGTTTAAAAAGAAACAGGAGTTTTGAGATTGATCTAAAACTTAAGTACACAGACATTCACACTAATGCTTTTTCCTTCTATGTGTATGTAAGGAAAAGATGTGCTGTAGGTCATCTGGTTGAAGTAGCAGTTTTGAATCCAGCAGAAAATGAATGAAATACAAGATCAGCCACATTTATGCATCAAAGTACATTCCTAACCTTGCGGGGCTCAAATATTGGGAAAAGAATATGGAACGCAATTATTTTATCAATATGGAAAGGATGATTTAAATAATTATGATAATTCTGTCAAGAAAAAAAAACAATTTATTGGGCATATAGAAAAAAAATGAGAACCATGTCCAGTTATCATAAAGTCCTACAAATCATGGATTTACAAACATGTTCTTTTCTCTTCATAAGTTAAACACTTTAGCACAACTACACTGTAGGATTTTAGCGGCGTTTTACCAGTGCACCGCTCTTCCACTCAGCTGTTTGAGCTGCAGAACCAGATAGACTTTCACTCTTTTCCTTCATTGTAAACATTGCAGTAAAGGTGGGAAACACTATTCGTTTAAGAAAACTTTAATTCTTTAGATTAAACCAGTGGCAGCAATACGGACAAATAGATCTCTATTGCAGAAAGAAAGTTCAGACAGTAAATATAAATTACAAAATGTAAAGTAATTATCACATCTGTCCCCTTTATAAAATTGTCATTTTACTTGTGTAAGCCTAATTTTAATGTTTTTAATTGTGAGGGATGCCAGAAACATGAGTTTTTTTTTTTTTTTTTTACTCTTGCTTTCTATGTGACATTGTGTTGTGCTGGCTTCTAATTGGTTGCTTTAGTGCTCGTGGCCATTCAGCACTTTTTGTATCATTCTTCAACCAATCAGATTAGTTCATGATGCGTGTCAGTCAAAGTCACACCCCTGGCGGCTCAAATGTGCAAGCATGAATGTCACTCAAGCGTGATGCAAACAGAAGAGACAGATGAATATGACAAGACAGGAGGGAATGGGGCAGCAAAAGGAAAGCTGTCATTTATTTAAAAAATACTTTCATGAGGCTTTTGCTGGATGAACTTGGACCGGAGCGACAAGACATTCCCAGACCCCACTGGATTGCACCTATATGCTAAAGAAACTAATTTGATTCCTCTGTCTGTGTGCTACAAATAATCCACTGCTTTTTTCGGACTATAAGGCGCACTTAAAATCCTTAAATTTTCTCAAAGATTTATGGGGCGCCTTTATATATGGTTAAAGTTGTGCTTACTGACTGATTTTATGTGGTACAGTGCGCTCAAAAACCAGCTAAGATGTGTAAGTAGGACTTTGCTTAGCAACGAAGCCGCTCCACTCGATGGAGCATTAGGAGCATTACGGTACACTGTGTCACTACCTGATAGGACCCCTGAGCTGTCTACAAGACTGCCTGACTGTAATGTCTGAACTAGAAGTGCATCCGTGTAAAGGCAGCCCGCACCCGGAGTACGTGTTAGCTACAGTGAACTAAGTAAATTAATTCAATATAAAAAAAGTTGTTTATTTTGGCTTTATGTTAGAAACAGGACAGAGTAGTCCACCTCAGCAGAGAGCTGTGTAACGTTACCAGATTTGATTTCTCTAATGAAAAACTCTTTTACGTCAGGACAGCAGCAGGACCGCGTAAATGCCTCTTGTTGCGCTAAACTTTTTTACTCCATAATGATTCACTGAAATCAGGGACATATCTGGGGACAAGTCATCCAAAACAGGACTGTCCCCGAAAATCAGGGACATCTGGTCACCCCACCGGAGGGACGGAGTGATATTACTCTGTTGGGAAGAATATGTAATGCGCCTTACAATCCAGTGCGTTTTATGGTCCGAAAACTACCAGCAAATCCAAGGAGTAGCAGAATGTGACGATGACGTTGTTCTCAGTTTCATTGTTTTTGTGATAGTTTGGATCCAAAATCAAATCTGAAAGCTCAAGCTTTTGTCTTGTTTTACCAGGTAAGTGTTTAACCCACGGACAGATTGAAAAGGTGGAAGTAGTTGATTTTAATGCATTCAAAGAACATAAAAAAAAAACATTTCTTGGTATTTGAAAATGCTGAGCACAGTTTAAAGTCCATCAAAAGAAAACTGGTTACTGATCAAGTGATGAATGCTTCAGTCATTTACTGGTTTTCCACTGAGTCCTTTCAGCTAACTACATCCAGGAACGTAAAATACAGAAAAACTGAAATACAAACGTAACAAAAAATATTTCAGAGAAATAATGTGAATACTCAGAAAAACAATAGGTGTGTTCCAGGCTTCTTTGATGAATAGGTTCAGCTCTGTTATTTTACACGAGCTGTGAAAACCTCGTCACCGAAAAGTCTCATTCTTCCAACTCCAAGCAGCCTGTTCAGTGAGTTTCCACAAAGAAAATGATTATACCTTTTCCCTGCCTTTAGTCATTGCAGAAATTCACTTGTCAATGAAACTTCACACGGCACGAACAATCTAATCACGTCTGAGCAGAAGATGCAATTACGCTGAAATTGGACAGAAGGAATATATGTGCATCAGGTCGGAGCTCCTTGTTTATAGCATGAATCTGGGTTGCTTTGAGCAGGTTTTTCTCCAGTTTGAACCCACGAACACTTGGGACGAATCTTCAGGTTGAAACATTTAATGTGCAGTTATTGTTTAAAAAAAAAATAACTCAGAGGAATTGGTCTTTAGTTGTTTCAAGGGCTTCAGGGGCAACGAGAGCTGAACAAAAGCCTTTGTTGTTTCAGCTTTTTATTTGAGTGCTTGACTCATCGTTAAGCTGAGGTTTTAAATAAAGACCTTAAAAAAAATTTGATTTTATTTCTTCCTAGCAGATCTTCATGTACCACTCAAGAAAAAAAGCAATTAATTTACTTCATTGCACTTTTAGTGTATATATGTAGATTCTAACGGAAAACGATTATAGAAAAAGTTCATAAATATATTTGGATTCAATTTGGCTCAAATGCTTCAGTTTGAACCCAAAAAGTATTATATAAATTCTCTTTAGCTGTGTAAAAGCAGTTGGAATAAAAACAAACAAACCTTGTGACTATTAACATTAGTATTTTACTTTGTGTGAAGTAGCTGGGCGGGTGCCAGGAGAGCTTGATTAATATGCGTCTCATTATGTTTTGTAAACCGAACGGTAGGATTGCTTTGATTAAATCGTATGAAAACCTTTTTGAGTTTTCCTTATCTTTAAGGAAGCCACTTCCAAGTTTTTGGCAGAGACAGCATTAAGATGGAGTTTGCCATTTATTTTGACTGACTTATAACAACTTGACAGCCCTAACTGTGAGGATCCTGGATCTGTAACGCTTTGTCTCTGGGTTTATGCTCTGTGGGATGGAGGGATTGCTTAGGCTTTTAAAAGCAGTGGTAAATCTCCCACTGACCGTGACACAGTTGGTGGGGTTTACTTCACTGATAAAAGGACACAGACTGAGCCATTTAGCGATTTATTTTTTCTCCTAATGTTCTTATCTGAGATTTAGTTGCGCCACAAACAAGAAACCCCTGGAGAGGATGGGAATTTGTTGATTTTTCCTAATATGTGGATCTAATTTGCTAAACCGTCTCACTCCAAGCCTCCTCTTCTGCACAAAAACCTGAGTTTCAAAAATCGGTAAGATGGATTTTTGACAATTATCCCTTAGGTGGTGCAGATTTTTTCTTACCATCATACTAAAAGGGTTTAGAGATGGTACTTCAAAAGCACTTCGTTCTGGGAAAGTTTTTCTGTGCGTTTATTAACTACTGCTTATTAGAAATTTGATGTAAGTCGCAACACTTAAAGGAGGGAAAACCCAGAAGATCGTCTTCTCTTCGCCGTTCCCCGTCGATCCATCTTTGTAGGGCAGGGGTGTGAAACTCAACACCCTGGACCAATTTTAAATGTGTACTAGGGATGCACAGCTAACAAATCCTAGAACACTCTGCTGGTGTGTTGGTGTCAATTTTCTAACAAAACGTGAAGGTTGGCCCACGTCTTTGTCCAAGTCTTTAATTTGGACCGGTGCGTATTTGAGTTGAACACACAGTTCTGGGGGATCACGCTAATGATACTGTGTGTGGGAGATTTAATAACATTCAAGCCTTCAGAAGTCCATTTCATACTTCCTGCTCAGTACATAAAACTTGTAGGACTTCGTATTTTCAGTTTATAAATTTGGATATTTTTTAAATTCAGGGTAAATGTTGAATCCACAATCAAACCAGATCTTTCAACCCAACAGGGAGTGCCAATGGCAAATAGTTTTCTTTTCTTTTTTGGTGGGGATGCACACAACAAACAGTTCAAGTCTTGTTATAATTGTCTAAATGTTCAACATCTTGGTAGTTCTTGGACACCTTGGTACTAGAGCTGCACATTACAGCGAATCACAGCTGTATCTGCAGACTCAGTCGCATAAGACTGCATGGATGCTGTGGAAAACCCTGCAAAGAATAATTTTTATTCACTTTTATTTACTTCTGAATGCAGCTTCTGGTAGGAAATATTTCAAGTACCAGGCATCAATGCTCTGCGTGTCTATAATTTATCTGCCCATTTTATTCGCTCTAACTGCCTTTGATGCCCATAAGACATGTATATTTTTGATAGGCAAGATGCTCAGGCTCACAAATGATAGAGAAATTATATTGATGGTAGGCAAAGAGTAAAGAAAACAGCAAAATAACAGTTACGTGTTTTACTGAAATCATACAGCTTTACTTCGTATGTACCCTGGGTGGTACTTGTTAGAAAAAGTTGGCAAATCACTTTTTTCTTAGCCTGAAGAGAAGTGTGATCCATTGATAGTTGAAACTCAATCTTGGGTTTAGAAATTGGGGTCATCTCTCTGTTGTGCTCTGCAGGTGGTTTTCTGGATTTTATTGCACCATCAAAAAGGCAGGGCAGCCCGACAGTATCGAGGCACCCAACAGCCAGGGTGTTCAACGTCAAGTTCGCTGACCTTTTTATACAGGTCAGGCATCGATCAAATGTGCTAAAGTTCAAAATCAAATTCCAATGCATGCCAATGCGCCCTCATTGTCTGATAATTAGCAGACAATGTGGCGGTAACGAGAGCAACTGCAGCAGTAAAGTCTCGGAGCGCACACTGCACATTAATCTAGTGAGTTCCTGCATCCAGCTATGATAAAAGACAGAGTGAACGGGAAGTACATCCTACTTTGTGTGAAAATGTTGTAGAAAGTACGGAGTTCTGAACTGTGCTGGATGTCGGGTTCGAAATCTTTTGTCAGTGGAATCTCTTGAAGTTTAAACAGGCTTTCATCCACATGAGGAAGTCGGGGGAAAACAGGATATATATCTGCTTATGACAGCTGAAGTGCATTGCTGGTATCAGATATAAGATATGCGTTGGAGGATGGTAAACAACTCTAACATGATAGTTCTGCAAAAGACATATTATGAGCCTTGAAACATCAGATTCATTTGTTTTGCTGAGTTAAGACAAATGTAAGAGGAATGAGGAGAGTCTCTTGAGATGTTAACCCTTCCTATATGTGACTTGAAGTCAAAATGCACCAGAAACTCAAACAGCAGAATCTGTCATAGCTTTAATACAGACTAATAAATCTATCTGCAACAGTTTTGTTTGGTTTAATAAGTTATTTATTTTAAGAAGTGTTTTCCTTCCTGGTTTTATTTTCCATTTAAAAGCATTTATACTTTTTCCACCATGTTATTAAACATGGTTTATTGACGAAAAAACAAATATGCAGACTTCATACAGATTAAAATATTTTACTAACTTACTATTAAAAAAGAAATTGCACCTTTTAGAAAAAATTTCACATGAATAATAATCTAAAGGTTTCCAAATAAGCTTGTAGCATTTTTCCAGTTCTGAATAAGAACAGAAAACTATTTTCAGCCATTCTCCCCCCTCAAAAATACATTTAAAAGAAGTATTAAATTGATTTAACACAAGTTTATTTCTTTTTCTTAGATTATTTTCACATTTCAAACCTTTTTTTAACTAGGTACAGGTTTTAAAAAGTGTCTTGTGAACTTGGACTGTTATCAGAGCCATTTATCAAAAGATTTCTTTCACTCAGAACATAAAAATCTCTGAGATGAACCCACTTGCTTTCAAGCTGAATCAGAGTGAGGAAACAAATTTCTGAGAGGATGATAAAAGGGTTTGGATCGTCGGAGGACAATTGATGTGCTCACTCATCTAACATTGAGTTTCAATATTATTCTCCTGTTTTTCACAGCCTGTAACCAACTGTTTATAAAAGTAAAACTTGTCTTTTTATGTAATGAAAATGTTTCTTCTGCCTATATAGTACAATCGTAAATGGACTTTGCTCACATTACGTTTTTCTAGTCTTACCACCCATTTAATTGTCCAGCAACTAGTTTTCCCTGCTGATCTCGAGGCTACCTGTACTGAAACAAGAAGTTGGCAAACCATTTGTACTCACTGTGGTTTGTGTATGAGTGCACAAACTACTGACTGGGTAAGCTAGCAGGGTGGGATTTGGAGGTGTGGGGTCATCACACCTAACATTTAAACACTGCCATGTTGAGTGTTTAATACGGTCATGGATTTCTAACTTGATTTAGATTAATATTCTTAAATCACTCGGTGTCTGCAGACTTCCTAAGTTGTCAACTTAGCCACCACCAGACAGCCGCACCTGTAAAGACGATGAAAGCTCCTCACTTGAGGTCCGATTCA
The DNA here is from genome assembly GCF_011125445.2 of Fundulus heteroclitus. Taxonomy (NCBI): domain Eukaryota; kingdom Metazoa; phylum Chordata; class Actinopteri; order Cyprinodontiformes; family Fundulidae; genus Fundulus; species Fundulus heteroclitus. Next base: position 23,776,377 of record NC_046374.1, on the reverse strand, counting down.
CTGCCGTTTTTAATCATGACTGAATCAGCAGACATTGACAGCTGATCCTGAGATCTGTCTTCCTCTTTAGCTGAAGATCGAGTCACGGCATACGCAGCCATTCAGTGAGTTTCCCCACAGATCAAAGGCGGTGTTGTTCCTACCAGCAGAGGCAATGGATCTCTGGATGTGCCTGACTTTAGGTCAAAACAAAACCGGTTGCTAATATGAAAGGGGACAAAACCAAAAGTACCGTACTCATTAAAGGGTAACTTGCCCCAAATCATTTTTTTATTTTTTGCTGATAAAATGCATCCATGGATGTCTTATAGTGCTGTCTACATGTCCCTGTCATTATTTTTGACAAACTACTGCACATTTGTTGAAATCCTGCTTTTGTCTTAAAACCGTCTTTGTGGCGCCCTCCTCATTTTGAAGACGTGTACTGCATTTGAATTTTGATTCAGTATTGGCTCAAAACATAGTGTGATGTCATCCAGAAAAACTGACATCAGTAACTCCTCCACTGTGGGGCATAAAGGCGGCTCCGTCTCGTACGTGACTCTGTAGCGAGTTATAATGGGGAGCTTTGGATCTATCAATTTTCAGGTTAGCAATTTATTAGCTTACCATTCAAGATAAGATAGTTTAAGATAATTCAGTTAGTTTATTTAGCTTTAATTTAGCTTGATCTAGTTGTCCAGACCACACCCAGAGCTAGATGCCCCCCGCATACGGCTAGCTTTGAGCAATGAATAAAGATTAACCATTCGTGTGGTTTTAAAGATTTTCTTTTCCCCAGTGTGTCAGAGAAACTCCCTCGAACTCCACAAAAATCAAAGGTAGCAGCAATATAGCACTTTAGTTATAAGAACTACTGTCAAGGGGACCAAATTAGGTACACTGTTATGAAAACATTTATCCTGTTTCTTTGTATTCTTAGCTGACGAGGGTGGCACCCAGTGAGGTTTTCTGCGACTGTGGATCATCTGCTTCAAGGTTCAGTGAACTGCCTTAAGAGATGGTTTCTGCATGCCTTGGTTGTAACGAGTGATCACTTTTTGTCATGTCAAACCAGTCTGACATCTGATGTAATTAAGGAATGTTCATCGGTCTTTCAAATCCTGAAAGAAAATTACGTTTAAAAAAAAAAAAATCTAGTTGATCATCAATTTCTGAAATACCCAGACCAGCACAAACAGCCATGCCACAGTCAAACCCACTTAAATGCTGTTACTTCCCCAACTTTGATGTTTGGATTAAACTTCTGCAAGTCTGTTTTTTTTTTACTACGTCTAGTTGACTAATTGCCTTAAATAGCTGTGAAGTGATTAACTGACAAGCTGTTTGTGTTAACGAGCAGCTGAACAGGTGCAGCTAATGGAGTATCTGGTGAGTGTGTACAGTAACAGATGTTTCGCCGTTCAGCCATCTTGTAACCCCTGTAAGAAGAAACAGCCTTCACAAGGTTTGACACAATCAGCAATCAGCATTAAAATGCATGCATTAAACATGGATTATTGCAAAGTTTTCTCATTTTATTAACAAAATATGAAGACTAACATTAAACTCCTGCATATAAATCAGACCTTTACATGTTAACAAGTTTGATTTGATTAAATATACAGCCCTGCAAGGACTTTTTAGGTCAAAGTTCATATCCAAATTGTGTATTCATGCTTGAGAGTATTTTTAAAAACTATTTTCAAATTGGGAAAAGTTTTTTTTCCTTTATCGTGGTTTGCATAGAATTGAACTAGGAAAAAAATTCTTGTTGACATTTGGTTCTGTTCTCATAGCGAGACGCCTCTCAGTTTTTCACTTTGTCATTTTTATCTGTCGTAGAGCACTTTTTAATTCAACTTGGAAGAAAAATGTTTAAGTGAAGCCACCAGTAACGCATCCTGCCAAGCTGTGCTGAGCCTGCTGCCCCAGAGCCTCCTCTATAACAAAGATTGGCTGTTTGTTTGCTTATGAAGGTTGTTTTCTGCTCGGTGTCAAGTAAAGAAACTAGCACTGGGCCATTTTTCCTTCTTACCTGTTGAACTGAACCCTTACCGAATCCTGACGCTTTGAAAACCTAAATATCTCATACTAGCCAGTTGTCAGAAAACATTATGCCCTTATTGATTGAGTTTGTTGAACACTAATTAGACAGCAGTGTAGTGAAGAGTTCATCTCCAGTACACGTTGCCCTACAGTAACGGCTCATGGCAGCACCTTTAAATAGACCCTCATAAATCAGTTAATGACCACAGGAGGAACAACTCCTGCAATCCTCCTGGTAGGATTTCCCTAAACAAAACACATTTATCACAGAGTGATCAGAGAAACTCGGCGTCTCTCATCTCTGCTGGCATCACTGGTGGCCAGAATGGATCGCTCGAGGGACACGGATGAGTCTCCGAATATTGTATGCCGTCCCATGACGTGCTGTCCCCACGCAGTGGTGTTTTGTTTTTAACACTTTAGTGGCCTTGGATAGGGAATATTGCCTTCACATGTAGCAGCTGCTTAGAGGCAGAATGAATCATTGAGGAGATTAAGCCTGTGAAAGCCCTTTGAGGATTAAGTCCCTTTCCCGATATAGGGTTCCTCGCTGTTGTGTGGAAGATACAGTAAAATGAACTAGGTCACACTATGTATCTATACAGCTCCTTGTGTTTGAGCTGCACAAGTTTGTAAGAAAATGCACAGGAGACCGTGTCGTTTTAAGCCTGTGCTTTTTGCTGCTTTGTTACACAAAAGATTTTTCTATTGTCAGAGTTTATAGAGAGCAGAGGTGGATCGATTAATCCAACAAAGTGAAACCTCGGATAACAAACATTTATCAAGCAGTATCACATTTATTAACTTCTGTAATTGCAGTCATGAGCAAAAGAGATAAATGCTTTGACTTTTCCTATTTAACTCTGTTTGAACTCTGGAGTAGCCATTTTTTTACCTTCTGTTTTTGGAAACAACAAAAGATTAAGTGCTCATGAATTTGTGCATCTATTGTAGGGTGCTTTTTAAAAACAAATTTGGTAACCTTGCCTGGAAGATGAATTCTCGTGGTATTTGTGCATTCACAAACTCACTTTTTTCTTACTGCTTCTCTGTGAAGGCGTAGACTATTCTCTTTTTGCGTTTCCCTCCCCTGTTTCCCTGCCTGCTTCTATTCTATTTTCTAACCTTTTTGGATTTATGAAAACAGGATTTTGGCGTTTTGGAGCTGCCAGTTACCTAGAGTATTGAGAAATTGAGAAAATGTCGGCAGCTGTTTTTGGCCCATGTCAAGGCTGCCTGAACTGTGTGAGGGATATGTCTCCTACCAGCGCTCAGACTGAAATGCTATGTAAGCAGAACTGTAAACCAGCTGCTATTTGTGAGCTTGCTGGGAGGATGGGAACAATCTTGGAGAAAGCTGGATGCTGGATCCTGGCCATTTTGGAATCACCATTGAGATATACCAATAACACTTTAAGGCAGACAGAAAAACAAGAGTCTGCCTGCCTAAAACAAATGCTGCTATACAAACTGGCTCCCTTGCAATCTTAATTTCTCCTGGATGTTATGTAAACACAAACCCTGTGACATCTGTGACCTGAACAGATCACACTAAACTGCCTGAAAGCATTCCATTACTATCAATGACTAATGGCTGCAAGTTCTATCTGGGACAGTCCACAGACTAACACACAATTACACTAAAACACACAGGAACACACATACACCACCTCCACTGTGCTTTCTTCCCTTACTCTGCTGCTTTCTGTTTTCGCTGTAGTGTCAGAAGGGTCAGATCAGAGACCTCAAGCTTTAGCTTTATTTGAAATTTTAGTGATGAAGGTCATTCCAGTGAAGCAATAAAACAAAAGTTATTCTAGTTGTAGCTTTAGAAAAGTTGTATAAAATGACTTTAGATCAGAAATCCCCAAGAATATATTTAGCTTATTTCTAAAGTCTTTCTGTATTTTTGTCAATGTATAAAAGAATTCTAGTCAAGGATTTATTTCTTATTTCTTTTCTTTTTCCCATGTTTGTAATGTTTTTTCTGTTCATGTACATCACTTTGAATCGTCTTGTTACTGAAAACTACTTTATAAATAAACTTACCTTACGAGAATCCATCTTTTCCCACTCCGGCTTCAACCGTTTGTGTCCAAAAAAAAAAAAAAAAAAAACACGGTTCGGGCCAATCACATTGCAATATTATGGTTTAAGGTGGGTTATACCGGTGTGACGAAAGCAACAGTGGTTGACCCCATAGCTGAACCAACATAAACATGGCAGTGCAGAGGACACATGCGTAGCTGCTGCCATCACATCCGTTTTTGTAAGAATTCACAATTTCTTCTTTGACTATAGAATAGCAATAAGTGCCTTGACTACCTTGTCGGGTTTCTCTTAAGGCCTGCTCCTTACGTTTTTAATTTTATATTGTGATTGGCTAAAATCGTCCAATCAACTCAAAGTTCTGCTGAAATTCCCTCCTTTCCCCAAATGGATTCAATGGCAGCAGTCGTCCCAGATTGATGATGTGCAGAACTAGAGTGCTACGCATTATCAGTCCGGCTGGCCAAGTTTTTTTTTTTTTATTTGCACCCCCATCCCGAACAGAACGTGTGCATATTTTCTGAGGCTTATTAAAAGATATTCACACCGTTAGATCTGAGATCTTTATGTTATGCTCATAGCTGTAGCTCACAATTATATTACTTTCCATAATAGGAAATTTGTACAAAGAAATGGAGCACAAAGCAGGGGAATGCTGCAAAAGGGTGACTTTACATACTGAACACCAAACCTGAAAATCAGTGCTTGTCTTAGAGGCAACCATAGAAATGGAGTGATGACAGAAAAGTCTTGACCTCAACTGAGAGAACATGCAATGAAAATGTACCAAGGCATTCATCCAGTAAGGAGGAGGGATTCAGGAGTAATGTTGCCTTAAAGCAGTAATGTTGTATTTTCTGCTATTGTTCTGACCTTGAATATTTTCACTCATTCTTAGTAGCAGCTCGAATTTCTCTGAACTGATTCACCACAATAATTATTAGAAGTGAGCTGTTGAATAAAAGCAGCTGAAAGTCCCATTTGTCTACTCATAATCAGTCCATGTTTTACTTGTGACAGTTTAACTTCACTATAGTGAAGCTGTAACACGTTCTTGTTGGAACACTGTCTGACTCAAATACATCAAGTCCATGTTGGTTCTCTTTCAACATTTCATTTGCGCCTAAACAATGTTTTGTGGTTGGAATAAAAGTCAAAATACTGATTAACATTCATTCATTTGGCTCAGACATTCGTCATCCAAAGATAAGAGGTTACTCGAATGCCATGTATGTTGATTTAATTTAACCATTAAAGCCTAATACAGGTAATTGTGAAGGAAACTTAACATCTTTAAAAAAGAAAATCTTTTTTGTGGCATTAGAAAAATAAAATTAAATTAAACATCAGGCTTTCAAGTCTTCCTTGTATCGTAATTGATTCCTTATACCAAAGAAAATAATTTTCCTAATTTTTTTTCTGAATTTTTATATATTCATTTGTATGTTCAGAATAATACTTTGTGAAGAAGTAGAGGTCTTAGAAATTTGTGTATCAAAAATGATACATTTGGAGTTATAGGGTTACACTGTTCACGATAACAGATAACAGATAATGCAAAAGAATAAATAAACTTTGCTTGTTGTGGCATGTTGTCCTTGTTGCTCAGCCTTGATGTTTTCCTTCCCTTGAAGCCCATACCATCCCTAGGATTTGCACCATCCTTGGGCAGAATGTTTTTCAAACAGAAACTTGTGGTTTTAGCGAGTGAGGAAAAATCTCGCCTCTTCGTCTGTCTAGTTAACCAAATTCTACCCTCTGCTCCTGCATAGCCAGATGATTGGAAAACCCAAGAGTGTTCACTCCATCCTTGTGTGTTATTAAACAGCTTAGGGCTGTATGATAATTCAATAACACTATATATCAATCAATAGATGTGTGGTGCAATAGAAAATAAAGGGTCAATAAAAAGTTCAGTAGAGGAACAGTTTTCCTTTCTTTTGAATTCTAGCCTATCATGTAGGTTAATAGTCATTACATCCTCCCAATCAATCACCAAGCTCCGCCCCCTTCAAAGAGTTTAGAGAGCACGTGCATTTTTTTTTTTCTCCAAAACTTGCAGTTTTGGTAAAGTCGGTTGAATAAAGGATTGAGTTTGAATTCAGTGTTTGTGTTCTTTATCTAAAAATGTCATTAAGCAGCAGCATAAAATGGCCAGAGCTGCATTTACAATAAATGTTTTGATACTGATATCGATCAATATTTCTATATTATTGATATGCTTTTTTTCTATATCGTCCAGCCCTTAAACAGCTCTACATTAATTTGGGATATTAATAGAGGGCCTACATCTGGTCGTATGTAGGCCCTCTATAAACTTTTCTGTATTAGAAAAAGCTATGAAAACGCCTATAGTGCCTTACGGTTACATTTTGTTGTACTGGTTATCAGGTTTTGCACATTTTGTCAACAAAATAGTTATTTTGCCCATTAATAGAAATTCCAAGCCCTTGTCTTTTTTTTATTTTTATTCCTGGAACACCTCCTCTGGCACACAAAGCTTCCTGAAATAGGTAATTTTTCTCGTAGAATGCATCTCTGCTTTCTTGGCTGTTGTGTTATGGACATTGCAGTTGTTTCCATCTGGTTTATTTTGGCTCACATTCACAGCAGGATGGAGGCTTCCTGTCTGTCCAAAAAAGAAGCAGGCCGTGCTTCATGTTTCCCGCCTGTGGGACCGACTGTCAGTCTTCATTCACTTTATCACATCATGAGGGTAGATTCTGCCGTCTCGCATGAATTCCCCACTTTGCCTCATGTTGGGATATTTCACGTGCAGTGAGACGGTAATACCAATATGTTCAACATCAAGACTGCTCCACTCCGATCCAAGGCCTTTGGAAATGCTGACCTAGGCTGAAATTTAAATTAGGGCGGGGGGTGTTAATTGTATGAAGAGGGTTTGTTTCTGCTGTGCGTCCCTCCTGCTCAAAAGTGCAGCGGTTGTGCTCAGTATGTTTCTCTCTGTTCTTACGCATGAGTGCCCATAAAATGAAATCTAATGATGACAGTGTTGGATCAGCAGAATACCACCAGAGGCTTCAATATTTCCGGCTGATATGATAAACGGGTATAGGAATTCCTTATCTACTCCCACAGAAAGGGAAATGAGAGATTGCTATTTTTTTTCTCCCTCCTCGTCTTATTCACTGCAACGTTTCTTGGATTTAAAAAAAAAAATCTTTTGAAAAGAAATGATGAAAGTGTTGGAATGAACAATGAATGTGCAACTATAACCATATTTTAGATTGAGCATCCATTATCGGGGTGTATTTATGCTATCTGGGTGCCGTTTGGGGCGCATGAGATAAGTTTGAAGTATCGCTCTTTAATTCTTTAATCGACATCAAAGTCGGGATGACAGATGAAGATGGAGATGAAAGCTTAAACCCTGTTTTCCTCTGCTCGTGTGTGTGTCTGCGTAGGTGCTACCTTTGACGTGGCCATGCGATTCTTGTCCGAATGTCCGTGGAAGAGACTCCAGGAGCTGAGAGCTTTGATCCCAAATGTCCCGTTCCAGATGCTGCTGAGAGGCGCCAACGCTGTGGGCTACACCAACTACCCCGACAACGCTGTCTTTAAGTGAGTCACTCCTGCACACACCCACGTTTTAGCAAGCTATCTGATCAAAGGATTGAATCTCGACATTTAAGTTACATTTCTATTTATTTTGCCCAATTACTGTCTCACTATTTAAAGTCAATTTTGGTCCAGGGATTTTTTTTAACCATTCTATTTACAAAGAGCCTGGATAAATTTTACGTTCAGTCTGGACATGGGACCACTTTATTTGGCAGAAATGCAAGAGCTGTTTTACATTGAGTAATATTCTAAGCATGGTCAACATGCTGCCAGTAAAGCTGAGGTTGAATTTTTTCCTAAAGGTCTGAAGCTAGCTTGCCTTATTCTCTCCAGAACCAGTGTTGATGTCCGTTTTGCAGCATCGTTCTGTTGAAACGGACAAAATGGTCCAAGTTTCTACCACCTAGCTGTTGGTTTGAGGAGAAGTCCTCCTTTGTTCCAATTCAATAAAATGTTTATTTGTATAGCTCCAATTCATGATACATCTCAAGGCATTTCCCAAAGTCAAATTCAATCAGATTATACAGATTGGTCAAAAAGCTAGTAGATTACATCTAGTCCTGACAAGCAGCATTCACTCCTCCTGAAAGAGCGTAAAGCCACAGGGGACAGCCGTCTGCATTGTTGATGTCTTTGCAGCAATCCCTCATACTGAGCATGCATGAAGTGACAGTGGAAAGAAAAAACTCCCCATTAACGGGAAGGAAAACCTCCAGCAGAACCGGGCTCAGTATGAACTGTCATCTGCCTCCACCCACTGGAGGTTAGAGAAGACAGAGCAGAGACCGTCACCTTATGCAGCGCATCACTCCTACTGGCAGCAAAACAGTCCCCCATTATGATGCTACTACCACCGTTCTGCAGTTGTATGAGCGTTGTTGGGCTTGAAAGCCTCGCCTTGTTTTCTACAAGCATTCCTCTCGTCATTGTGGCTAAACGGCTTAATTTTTCTTGTCTGATCATAAAAAGTCTGTCCAGAAGACATTTAGTTCCTCTGTGCGGGAAGCTGCAAAGTTAAATGGGTCTTGAATGCGTTTATTTTGGTGCAGGGGATCTTTTTGGCATCTTCTGCATGTCCACACATTAGACGTTTCTTAGACCAAAGCAACAAATAAAGAAAACCAAAACTATGAAATCATTTCTGTAGATTTGAAATAATGAAACCTCAGTTTGATATTTTTAACAGCCTGTTTTTTGTTAAGAGTTATCCTACGGTGTGAAGAAGGCTGTCTTAATTCGTCATCACAAGGATTTCACACATTTTAATGCTTGTAAATAAAAACTCTGCCAGGAAGAGTCAAATATCCAGCGACAATTGTTCCAAAAGCTACAAATTAGCACTTTAAATTTTCCCTTGAATGGGTTGTGTGTTGTAAACAGAGTTGATTATTGTTGAAGAAACCTGTTCATGACTACAGGAAGTGCGAGGCAGAGGTGCAAGCTGAAAAGATATTTAACAGTGTTAATGATCTGCTTTACTACATTAAATGAAAGCAGTTCAGTCATCTAAATGAGTCTACAGGATGTATTCGTGACCTTTCTGGTGAGCGATCTCGACACTCAATAGGAAAACATATATTTCTGAATATTTCTCTGGGTTAAGATTTATTTAGCATCGACAATTTCTGACAAAGCTTTGAGAGTAGCAGCTGGCGAGGAAAGACGCTCCTCACATTAAGACCTGAGAGTCTAGAGCAAGATCTTTTTCTGACTAGAACTGCAGTTCCACAAGGACTTTTTGAGGTGTCCGTATCTATAATGTGAGCCCCGACCATGACGGATGTGTGAACCTGTGACCAGAACTGCTCAAACACGCAGACTTCAACCATTTTTTATTCCTATAATGTTTATCACGTAGAGCTCTCTGCATAAAACGGGCGTGTGCGTCTGAGCAGCTCCATCAGTTTCCTATTTTAGCATTTCCTTTAACCGTGCAGGAAACGATGATTGCATTTTTTACAAAACATCAACTTGAATATGAGTTTCTTAAAACCAGCTGCTGCCCCTTCTGCGTTATTGTCTGGTTATATTGAAACGTCCTCCTGCGGGGTTGTTTCTATGAGAAACGCTTAGATAATAAGCAGCTAACTGCATTATTCTATTACCTATGATATACAGTTGTTTGTGTTTTTATGTAATTGAAAATGCGTCCCCCCCCCCCCCCCTGCAGTAATGTGCAGTAGGGAAAGCAGTTCAACAAATGATATTCGTATTTTGTTTGCACGTTTTAGCAGAGCCGAACTGAAATGTCTTACTATAAAGGTCATAAAAGTGATTTTTATTCCTCACCCTGAACATTAGCGATACTACTTGATGATTATTTATGAGTCTGGATCGACAAATATAACAAAAGATCCATTTTTCTTGCGCTCTGCAGAGCTTCAAACCTCATCTGTGTGTGTGGGTGCGCTGTTTGAGACTCTCGGAGGACGACTTTTTGACTGAAGTCCACATACGTTCATCTTTCTCAGGGCAGCGTCTTTAAATATAAATCCAACATGAAGCCTTCCAACACAGTGGCTGTTATTCTAAATATATCTCCATATATGGAGGCTTGTGTAGGTTCCAGCACCTTTAATCAGGCCAGTTTGTTTGATGTGTTCCTGTTGCCTCTCATCACACTCACTGACTTGCACATCACTCATGCAGCCGTACGCCAGCCATGCACATTAGGCCATAAATACTCCCGTGTTGACACGCTCGCTCGCGCACACCTCCGCCTCTTTTTTCCAAATGGATTCACCAGCTACCTCTGCTGTGGGATGCGCTCACTCACACACCTACAGCTTCAAACATGTGAATCCCATGGCTTGATATAAATTAGTAGTGGCTATTTTATGAGTAATGCTGCCGTCCCCTCCTCGAATCACACGCAGACCTCCCCTTTTTCCTCCCTGTTTTACGCCCGGCCCACCCCTCTAACCTTATAGTCATTTATTCTCGCTGATGCCTCCCTTTTTTTTTTTGCTGCTTTCATTCATCTCCCCGCATTAAGCGTGTCTATGCCTCTCCTCGCTCTCCCCTGCTGCTTCCCTTTGTCTCCCCCTCTCTTCGCTCTGTGTCCCAAAGGGGGGAGTGCTGTTGAAAATTTGCACATCATTGTGATTAATGGCTTTGATCCGTTTGCTTGGCTCCCTTCTCCATCCTCAACCACACTCTGTCACTGCCTCGCCCGCTGCAGCTCACCACAAAAACCCCGAACCGTCTTCATTAGCTAAATCAAATCAAAGGCTGATTTTATTTAATCCGATGTAAAAATGGGTTTTGCACACAGGAATGATACATGGAATGCATTGCAAACGTATTAATACCACTTTTATTCTCCATGTTACAAACTTCAAGGTTGGGACTTTGTGTGGCAGAACAGCACAAAGTTGAATGAAAATGAAAATTTTTCAAGCTTTTTACAAGTAACTATGTAATGTGGTGCATCAATTGTCAAAGCGTGCCTCAGCGTACCTTTTTTTTCTCAGTACTTGGACTAGGTCATTGTATCCCATGAACACCCTTTATTATAAACCATTAAGTCCAGTGTTGCTCTGGCTACAGACGGTGAACCTCCAGGCCCTGAGCTTTGGCAGCTCTAGAATATGTTTTCTCTCAGTGTTGGCCTTCTATTTAGCTCAATCTATCCTTAAACTCAGATCTTTACTGCCCACATTTTGATTCAGTTGTCTGCATGTAGGCAGAAAGTTACAGCTTTGGTCTCATCTCTGTTAAACAATAGACCTGTTCTCGGTCTTCCCTGGTTCTTTTATCTGGTAATGTGGTGTTTCTGTTGTAGACTTCTGTAATAATAAAAAGACTCTTCAAACCCTAACTCTATTCTAACCGTATTTAATCTAAAAGGCAGAGAAATGTTTACAGTTTCATTACTGGGTTCTCATAACAACACAACGCAACCGGTACCTGAGATCCCCGTTTGTTCTCTCACATAGACATTAAATAGGAAACATTTATCCACCCATTCAGGGGCGTGTAACAGTATATCAGCGTGTTCTGTTCATCACATTGGTGGAGAAAATCATGCTGTAATGCAGATGTGTCCTTGCTGACACATTTTCCACTAATCAGTCATTCTTTCCAGTCGTTGCCTTCAAAGTCTATCTGTAATTTCTATGGCAACCGACTTTGGAGTCCAGTCTCTGTAATCTCATAATCTCTTACATCTAACCAGGAAACAGTCTTCATGGTGTCTGCTGTGCCTCGGCACCTCTTGGGTCTTTCTTCGTTTACTTTGTTTAAACCACTCATAAAGCCCAAGTTTGTGGAGTAAACAGACAATAAACACATTCTTTCCACCTGCGCTCCGCAGCTCCTCCAGAGTCAACATGGGCCTCTTGGCTGCATCTCTGATCAAGCCTCTCCATGCCAGACTAGCCTAGATGGACGCCCATAGCTGCAGTTGAACCATATTCTTTGCATTTTCAGAGGATGGATTGAACAGAGCTCTGAGAGATGGTCACATCTGAGAATCCTGAGATTAAATTACTCAGACGTCACCTCGATTGACTAATTAGGTGATGTTTATGGGCTATTTGAGATGCTGGATTGTATCTAGGGCAGAAATGGCCAACTCCAGTCCTCGAGGGCCAGTTTTAGATCTGTCCCTGTGCCAACACATCCTATTTATTTGAATGATTTACCTTCTCAGCCTGTCATCATGGTCTGCAGAGGCCTGTTAATTGAGCACTAATTAGGTTGTTGTGTTGAACATGCTGGACACGTGAGGACAGACTTGGACACCACTGATCTAGAGCTATCAGAGTAAAGAGAGTTGAATAAAATGTAGGCCACACTTTTCAGATTTCTTGTTTTTTATTATTTGTGATATTCTTTCCTCTTCCTTGTGTTGGTCTATCACACAAAATACCAATAAAACATAAAGTTGGAAAATGTGGGATAAATACTTCAACAATGCGGCGTATTTAAGATTCTGTTTCCAAACCGCCAGGAGGATCGTTTCACTGCCAAGATTGTCGAATCATATCATGAAGCTCTACTTTCTACTTTTTTTTTTTTTTTTTTTTTTTTTAAGTACCTAAATATGAAGCACTGGTGAGTGCAGTGGCTTTGATTTAGTCCCAAATACGACGACCACCCCAGAGCACATTGTGTTACCTCTGGACTCACACACATAATGGACTGGTAATCCTCTTGTGGCACAAATAAACATACTGCCACACAATGCGTCTCGTTTATTGGTTGAAACAAAGCCTCTCGGTGTGTAAATATTGCATTCAGAATAACACGTCTGCAGTCGGCGCTCATCGCGGTTATGAAAAACCTGATTAAGATACTGGGGCAAAGGCAATAATGAGGGATTTACCACAAGCAGCTGGGATAATGACTCCGGTGTACATTTGTCTCCGGTTATTGCCGGCTCTCGAAGGCTGTATACGCTCTCTGTTCATGAAAACACTGGGAATACTTTATTTACTCAGGTGTGGCGGTGGTTATGAGCGCAGATATGGGAAGGGATTATCATCTGGAGTTCACTTTTGCATGTTTACAGCTCATTAGATACATGTTTAGTTGAAAAGTCTTCCCTGGCCTCTTTGGAAACGGCTTGTGTCTCCTTTCAGGTTCTGCGAGGTGGCCAAAGAGAATGGCATGGATATCTTCCGTGTGTTCGACTCCCTCAACTACCTGCCCAACATGCTGCTGGGCATGGAAGCCGCTGGAGCGGCGGGCGGCGTGGTCGAGGCCGCCATCTCCTACACGGGCGACGTCTCCGACCCGATGAGGCAGAAATACTCCCTGGACTACTACGTGAAGCTGGCCGACGAGCTCGTCAAAGCCGGGACTCACATCCTCTCCATCAAGGTGAGGAAAGGAAAATGCTACTCCAGCGACGAGGTGTTGCTCTTTGTGTCGCTTACAGCCCACTTAGGTTTTTTTTTTTTTTTAAATAAACCCAGTGGACAGAAACAGAAGACTCCCAGTGAGTCAGTCTGCCCACAGAATAACAAGCAGACATAAGAAACAAGGTAGGAGGACGTGTCATCTTAAGAGTCCAGCCTCTCTCCTGTTGTTTTCCGAGCTGCATCAACCTGGTTTCAGTGTGCATTAAATGCATCTGAGAGCACATTTTCTCACTTCACTATATTTTGTCACTTTCAGTTTATATTCCTTTAAACAGGAGCATCAACATTAAATCAAGCATAAGTTACTTTTTGTGTTAAGTGGTTTCACCATAACCAAAAAAATGTCAAAAATTAAGTACGCCCTTGCTCCTTTAAAGTAGTCTAGTGAAGGATGTAGCAGTCAGCTGGTGCTAATTAAATGTTCTTGATTGAATGATAATCAGCAAGTGTGACTAACTGTATGAAAGCCAGACTTTTAGCAGTTGGTCTGAAAACATAAGGGTGTGTGGACGTAACACAATGCCATCAGCAAGGGCCATCGAGGTGAGGTGGGGCTTCTAAGATAATTTTATTAATTTATAAGCTAAACTATTTGAATTCCATCATTGGTTAATGAGTCAAGTGGAAAAACATTAAAAAAGGCCGTCAGTCCTACCGGGAGTAGACGCCGCTGAAAGGTTCCTAAGGATAAAGTTTGCAATACTCTAAGAAAAGAAAAGTTGGAATGCAAACTTAAACGAAAGATGTTTCATTTGATACTTTAAACAGAAAAGTGAAAGGCAACTCTAAACAAACAGGTTTTAGGATTTTAATCTTGATTTAAAGGAACTCAGGCTTTCAGCACTTTTACAGTTTTCTGGAAGTTTGTTCCAGATAAGTGGAGCATAGGAACTAAATGCTGCTCCTCGGTGTTTGGTTCTGGTTCTGGTTCAGCAGAGTAGGCTGGAGCCAGAAGACCTTAGTGGTCTGGAGGGTTGATACACTGATAACAAGTCTGTGATGTATTTAGGTGCTAAGACATTCATGGATTTATAGACTAACAGAAGTATTTTAAAGTCTATTCTCTGAGATACAGGGAGCCAGTGGAAGGACTTTAGAATTGGGGTGATGTGCTCTACTTTCTTAGTCTCTGGCTACGTTCACACTACAGAGAAATGTGACCCAAATCCCACCTTTTTGCCCATGTGTGATCCATATCTTTCACATCACTCTCCTGTCTCTCACTACACATCCACACACAGTAGAAGCAGTTAGCGCCCAATAGAAGACCGTTGTTTATAGCTGGGCTGCTTTCTTCTTACCTTGGTCTCATATAGTCTTAATGTTGTTGGCTCCCATTGCTCAGTAGCTTTCCAATAATAATGAGGAGAAATGACAGCCAGTATCTGTATTTTTTTTAAACAAAACTTAACTAGAAACAATTACATTCACCATTACTTCTGTAATCAGTGCACTACTCTGTGACGTCTCCTTCTGTTATCTGCGCATGCTGGTCGCTTTGTGGTCTTGAACCGTTCAGACAGAAGTCTGATGATGGCCGCGTTTAATAGTAGTATGAACGGCCACCTAACAAAACAAAAAAAGATTTCACATCAAAATATGAATTGAGCAACACCTCTGCGGTGTAAGCATAGTCTTAGTGAGGACGCAGGCAGCAGCATGCTGGATCAGCTGCAGCTGTCTGATGCACTTTTTAGGCAGACCTGTGAAAACACCGTTGCAGTAATCAATTCTAAAAATAAACGCATGGATTAGTTTTTACAGATTCTGTTGAGACATTAGTCCTTTAATCCTGGAAATGTTCTTGAGGCCTTTATAAAGAGTTCAGTCATTGACTCCGATTCTGCCAAGCATACCTGCAGCTGAGTTTGATCCCAAACTGAGCTGCAGATGAAGGTGTTGCAATGACCCAGTCAAACCCAATCTGATTAAAAGGTTACGAATGGACCTTGAGAAACGGGGAGTAAATGTCGTTCCATTATTGTTGCAAGCAAAGAACACGTTTTATAGATGAAATTTTGAAATAAATGCAATCCAGAAATTAAATTTTGCAAAATTTTTAATAAAAAAAAGGCTTTGAGAGTAACTTTGATGTTTTCTCAGATTTAATTTCGTCCAAGGGGGGAAAAAAATCAGATTTTTTTTTTTTTCAAATTGTATTTTTTTTTCAAATTTCTCTTTTCAGATTGAGTTTTTATGAATTGCATTCTTTTCAAATTCTGGTTTACAGATAACATTCTCTTCACTTCTTGCTCTTGAAGCACATTGACCAATAGAAATGTTGTTGCTAATGTCCATGCAGACCAATGGAAATGTGTCTTTGCTCCTCACTCTAGAGCAAAGCCCGCCCCCAGAAGTGAAGAGAATGTGATCTGTAAAATGCAATTGGAAAATAATGCAATTTGTGAAATGCAATTTGAGAGAGAAATTTTAAAAAATAAAATTAGAAAATGTTAAATCTGTAAAAAAAAAAAATACTTAACTTGAAAACATTGAATCTAAAAAAAAAAAAAAAATGCTTAACTTGAAAACATTGAATCTAAAAATTTTTTTTTACTTTTTTGAAAAAATTAAATCTTAAAAGCAAAA
Source organism: Fundulus heteroclitus (assembly GCF_011125445.2). Lineage (NCBI taxonomy): Eukaryota > Metazoa > Chordata > Actinopteri > Cyprinodontiformes > Fundulidae > Fundulus > Fundulus heteroclitus. The sequence goes on along the minus strand of NC_046374.1, from coordinate 23,760,262 downwards.
GTTGGTCTAAAATTCTCTTTTCTGATTAAGAACTTTTTCAAAATTTCATTTCTGGATAGCGCTTTTTAAAATTTCCATTTACAGAACATGTTTTGCTTTGCTTTGCAACAATATTGGAACAAAATTCGCTCCATAAAGACAGCTCTGCAGAAACAAATGCCTGTAAACATAGATGAACTGAAGCAGGGCAGAAATTCCTCCCTGTGGTCACGTGGTTAATACCTACTTCAAGTTATAGCTGCTTTTTCTTTAATTCATAACAAACTTCACTTATACATGTCAAATGCAGGAAGAATAGCTTTTAGCTTATGCTGAAGCTAATGGGGATCCAAATAAAACAAATGTAAACCTTGTATTCCTGCTTAAAGTATTTGCCGTAATAAACTCTTAAAAGTCGACTGTTGAACATGGCTGAAATTATTCGGCTTATTTAGAGCAAAATAACTTGCATACTTGAGCTTGTTATCTAAATAAATAAATATTGCCAACAAACAATTAATTTCTTCACTCAGGCATGAGAAAATATAATATAGCAGAAATTAATAACTCCCACTCTGCTGTTGAGTGTGAATCATCACAGGCAGCAGTGGAAAAAGCATAAAAAGTCTGGTTTAGCCAGCAAGCTAACTTTCTAACATTTATAATTGGGGTAACGGGTAAGTGTCAAAAATGTCACGGGCTGTACTAATCATTAAAGTGAGAACAAGTTCTCTGTCACAGGACACCGTGTCTGGGGCTTCAGTTTCATCCAGAGGCGTATTAGCAGCGAGTCAATTCTCACATGCATCACGCCAAGCAAACACGGTTTGTGAAAACGTTGTGCAAGATAAAAGCAGGTGAAACTATCACTTTTTGCCATATTCAGCCTCATTGCACAGCTGGCGTGAAACTTGAGAGAAATTAATTTCCCCTGTGACAGCAAAGCTATTATAAACTCAAGGAAAACAGGACAGTCTCCATTTTCTTAACATTCACATCTACCCAACAAGCGTGTTGCACTGTGCTGAAATTACCGAAAATCTGAGCAGTTAAAAAAAAAAAAAAAAATCGATGTGTAATCAGAGAGCAGATGCCTCAGCTGCTCCTTTAGAAAGTTGGATGCTTTAAACAAAACTGCTGCTGCAGCTAATTATTGGAGCTAAGTTTACTTTTAATGAAGTGTCGGGTTAAACTGTTGATCACAAACCAGTCTATTAAAATTTTCCAGGTGCATTTCAATAGATTTTCATAAAAATATTTAATTTCTGTAATTTCTTTTTTTTTAATTCCTTTAAAGCGTTTAATTCTGTTAACTTTGAGTAGCTAATAGCTTATACAAATAAGAAATGCATTTTGTCATTATATAAAATACTACATTATACATTAAATGATGGGTTTTCCATATACTGTAGAGTATATGTACTTAGTACTTTTGCACGCTTCTTTGCATTTATTACTGCATCAATAGCTTTTAAATTAGGTGGGTTTTCCGGCCTATGAAGCACAATGGTGTGTTCGCCATTATTCCAGGGTTTTTTACTTTTGGTAGGATGGGCGGGTGCAAAGTCCCGCTTGAAAACAAAATCAACATTTCTATAAAGCTCGTCAGCAGAAAGAAGCTTGAAAAACTCCAAAATTTGCTTTTATGTCCGTGGTGACTTGAAAAGACTTGTAATGAACACTGAGCAAGTCCAGTTCTTTTTCTCCTTAGCCCAGCTAAGATGTTTCTCACGTTGTCTCTGGTTGTTCAGGAGTCTCATTGTAACAGTTGTGAGCCATAGATGCATCTGTTTAGTGGCTTTTTTTGTCGTGAAGTTCCCCAAAACCCTTAAATGGGCTTTGCTTCATGATCCTCTCAACCGTGCAGCCAGCTGACTGAGTGCAGATGGACAGTATGTGAGGCTTTGCTGCAGAAGCATTAGACCGGCCCTTTCTTGAAACGACCACATCGCGTCTTTTTCTTACTATTGTTTGTCTCTTAGATGAAGGGATGGATTATACATGTTCAAGTACGCACTGAGTTTGTACACCTGCATTTAAGACAGTGGTGTACTTTTGCTTCTGACTTTCCTCGATAACTGTGTAACATTTCCACCGAATCTTCTCTAATCTGAAAAGTAAAAAACAAAGCAACTGGACTTGTTTTCCGTAGTCGAAGACGTTTCGCTTCCTCTCCAGGAAGCTTTCTCAATTCAAAAAGTCTGGAGTAATGTGGATTAACAAGCGTTATACTACTGCCCAAACAAAGGCCTTGTAATAATATGCAAATTGAACAGAAACCACGGTTTGATCGTTTTTCCAGAACTTACTAAAAACAGTTTAAAACTAAACCTAATATAAGAGTTGTAAATATTGAATTTTATTCCAAAAACAAAGTAAAAACAAAGCAACTGGACTTGTTTTCCGTAGTTGAAGACGTTTCGCTTCCTCTCCAGGAAGCTTTCTCAATTCAAAAAGTCTGGAGTAATGTGGAGTACCAAGCTTTATACTACTGCCTAACAAAGGCCTTGTAATGGTTTAGATAACATGCAAATTCAACAGAAACAGGTCCACCTCTTAGTAATGGGCGGTCGTTAAAGCCATTAAGCCAGCAGATTGGACTGAAACATGTCCACTCCTCTGTAACGAGGAGTTGTTAGGGTTGTTATTGGCTTGGCTTACAGGAACAATGTTTTGATCACCAGAATGAGGGTGAGAGTTAAGGTGATGATTGGCTGGAATTAATCCTATAGCTGTGTTGTAAGTTTTTGAGAGTTGGAACCTAAGGCCTCCTCCTCTGTTTAAGGTTGGTTTTTCTCTCTTAACGTAGACGGCTTCCTTCACACCCCTTTCAAACCATCTGTCTTCTTTGTCCACAATGTGAACATTTTGGCCCTCAAAAGAGTGTCGTTCTCTAATCTGGGCAGCAAGAAGCGCTGTGGTGAATATTTGATCTAAACTGGTAGCAGAAATGGAAGTGGGGAGTAGCATGTAGGAAACTGAAACAGGAAAGCAGGGTGGTGAAGGTAAATTGCTGACCAAACAGTTGCACTCACTACTTGCGCTTTTGCGTTGAGAGATGTGACTGATTCTGCGTTCCTCCAAATGTTACTACAATTACTGGTAACTTGTAGTGCAGGTTAATTGATAAAAATCTACTTGATGTCTATTAGTGTTTTAACACGTACCAGATAGCTTTAACATTGAAGCAATCTCCCTGCAGCCTGGTCAGGTGGGTAACATCCACTGTGTTTCATAGTAATACCAATGTCCCTCCCCCCCTGTTTCTCTCTTTAGGATATGGCTGGCTTGCTGAAGCCCGAAGCCAGCAAGCTTCTGATCGGCGCATTGAGGGATCGCTTCCCAGATGTGCCCATTCACGTGCACACACACGACACGGCTGGAGCAGGCGTGGCCGCCATGTTGGCCTGTGCTGAAGCAGGAGCGGATGTAGTCGACGTAGCTGTAAGTATGGACCAGCTGATTCTGAGTGAATGTGATGCTTAACTTGAAAATGTGAACAAAAAGTCGTTTTTTTTTTAAAGCTGGTTCAGTTTGCATTGGTGAAATGTCACAGAAAGATTGAAAAACCGCTGTAGAAGGGAAGGTTTCCCTCACTTTGTTCAATAAGTTCAGCCCAGGTAATTGCTATTGAGTTGCATGCAGTTTAGACTTTTATGTTTGTTTGCTCACGTCAACATTATAAACCTCTAAAATTTTATTAGTTCAAAATTCAGTAATAAATAGTTAAATATAAAAGTGAGTATTTATTGAATAACCACAAATACTAAAATAAAGATTTTAAGGTATTTTCTTTTAAAGTTGGAAGTTTTGGACTTTCTTCCCACTAAACATTAAACTATAAAGAGAAAAAAAGAAATTCTCATTACAATTGTACACTCCAAGTATATTGGTCTGGGGAGCATTAAGCGTCTTGCTTAAGGAAAGGCAGGCAAGGCAAATTTATTTATATAGCACAATTCAGTACAAAGACAATGCAAAGTGCTTTACATGATTAAAATATAGGAATAAAAGCACTAAGGACCCATAGTGGCAGTTTTCAGGGTTGAAAACGTATTCTTGCAGCCACCTTAGAATGCAAGCGCACTGCATTCTGGGAATTTTAATTATATCAACCCATTCTGCAAATACTCTATCACCTAAGCAGGTTAATTAAATCTCACATTATTTTACCTAAATACACAAAAACAAAAAAGTATATGTGGTGTAATGAAGGTCCTTTCTCTGTAGGTTGACTCTATGGCTGGGATGACGTCTCAGCCCAGCATGGGGGCCATTGTTGCCTGCACCAAAGGGACCAAATTGGATACTGGTGAGTGAAGTCGGAGACATTTCAACGTTGCACACAAAGTAGGACGCTGTCGGGAGGCAGCTTCCCACTCAATTAATTTTTCATGAAGACAAACTAATCTCCACTCCTGAAAATGAAAGTATGCAGGAGCTACTAAAATAGTAGTAGGCTTACAATATAAAAATAAACAATATACTTAAAAAAAACAGACTTTATGTAATTATTAAAATTGGTCTTTAGCCGTACTGAATCTAGTTCGAAACTGGTCTTTAATTTTAAACTGTTGGGGCCTAAAATAATAAATTTCCTATTCTTAGAGAATTAGAGAAAATTATGACTATTTGTAATGGCTGTTGTCTGGAGACAAAGAAATACTTGGTTATGTGTCATCAGCATAAGGATTGGTAAGAGTTTTTTTTTTTTTTTATCACTTTACAATCAGAGTTAGAGAATAAAAATGAACCGATAACACAGCCTTGAGGAACCCCAGTAATCTTTGTTCACTCGGATAGCTGCCAAATGACACAAAGGATTCCACATCTGCCAGGTAAACAAGGTCTAATCCAGTGTAGTGCAAAACCAGAAGACGGTGGTAAGTACGTTCTGATCAATCAGGTTGAAAACACCACTTAGGTTCAGTGAAACCAACCCAGAAGTTTCTGAATTATCACGTTTCAGATGTTTCTGATTAAATCTAGAAACGTCTTTATATGTGTGCATCTTCAACTAAGTGTCAGATAATATGGGCCCATCACATCCTATTATTGAGGAGCTGTTTTCAAAAGCTGAGGAAAATAATTAGAGTAAAGATGGGCTTCAGAGGTACTGGTCCAATTAGCCTGGAGTGGAGATGGACGAAGCACTGAAAGAGAAAAATATACCAGATAAGTTGCTGCACAAGAGCACAGCAATGCAGCATGCGAACGTCCTACGTGTAGGTTTGCTTTTTGTTTTAATTGGTCAATAAATGTACACCTGTGGCAAAACCCGCGCATTCAACACGCTATGTGACGCCTAAAGTTAAAGTTCTAATTTCAGAGGTGTATGCGCTCCTGGTTGGCAAGTAATAAACAGGAAAACATCCTGCATTCAAGTTCACTTCCCGAAAGTATCCCAAAATAATAGTGGAGTCTTAGTTTGGCCATAAGGTGGTAGAAGTCACCTTGTTGTTGACGCTGCTGATTGATGGGATGCATCTCATTGTTGCTGAGCTTCCTGCCTTTTCTCTCCCTACATCAGCTTGAAGAAGCAAGGCCAAGGTGCACCTTTTACTTGGTGCTCTTTCCATGTGGCCAAAGTTCTTCTCTGTACAGAAACGTGTAGCTGTGGAGCGTACTTCTGGTGTAAATTTCCGCTTTTAAAAGCACGCCCAGAAGCCGCACTGCTGACGATACGCGCCCGGTGTATTTCCTCCTGTAAACAAAATGCCTAAATAGGCAAGTAAGATGAGCACAGGTTGTGGCCCCACTGAGAAATCAGAGCTTTTCTTAACACAGCAGCAAAGCTGAAGGACATAAATGTGTTGTCCCATTCGAGGTCGCCGACTCCAAATGCCTGCTCAAAAATATAAAATCCAGCAGCAGCACTAACTCCTGTGTCGGCAGCACGGTTCATTCACCACATCCCACCAGGACACCTCTCAGGGAAGCACTGCATGAAGTGGTTGTAATTGTTTTTACGAGATACTTGTTGTGATATAAATGTTGGCACGTCCTTCTAATTTCATTTGATGGGATTAAATCCTTTTTATATGAAATGATAACTTTAAATCTACCCCGCATGCTTTTATTGCAGGCCGTACTTGTTGAGGAGACAGTTTGTTAGATCACCGGTGTTGCGCAGAAATGATTCGAGTCTTTCTGAGCGAAAGTCTGCTACTTAACGTGAGGGAAGAAAAATCAATCAGCAAATCAATGGCGCATTTGTAATTATGGCCCCGAGCTAGAGGGACCCTGCGTATTCTGCTGAGTAATAACGCACACGGGCCGTTATGAAAAGAGGAGAAGGAAGCCTGCAGTCGATAAAAACATTTGCAGCCATAAGCAAAAAATGTTTTTAAGTCATGAATCAGTTGTTCAGATAGTTGAAAGTAGAATAAAAGGAGCCGTTTTCTATACTAAAAGGCTCTTTTGTTGTCTTAGATAAAAACATATTTTGATCACAGACTGAAAAGTAAAACTTGTTGCCATGGATGGCCACTTCTTTACGCTGACAATCGGGTGGCTTTCAGGGGGTTTTGGGTCTCCAAGGCAACCTCTCTGTGATTATTATTTATTTGCTTTCCCAGTATCTCTCTGCCAGGTTTTATCTGCGATCTTTGAGCTCTCCTGGACCCCTCTGAGGAGGTCATAAGATAAATTTAGAGATAGATTTATGTCTTCTTTCTCCTGTGGGTTTGTCTTTTCTTTTGGCCACGGTGCGTCTGAACAGTATAATTTTCATGGGCTGTAAAAAAAAAAAAAAAAGCTTGAATCGCTTTCACTGAATACTCGGCGACCTCCACCTCCCACAGCGAGGGGCACCGAGTGGAACAGGTATGAAAGCAGGCGGCAGGAAAACTTGGGTCTTAAGCACTGGAGCAGCATGAACCTGGCTAAATTAATGAAAAGTGATGTGAAAATAGATGGTTATGTGGAGAAATGCTTTTGGGAAAAGCGGGTCGGCTCTGATCTGAAGACGATCTGATCCCTCATTTCCATTCCTCAGAACCTCGGGAAGCCGGGCTAATTTTGTTTACTTTCACTCTCTCCTGTTCTGTCCTGTACGCCGCTGTAGGTCCGGGTTTTCATCCCATTATGTGCAGTTTGGTAATGTGTGTTGCTTTAGGATAATGCATTGAATGAACAACTTGGTTTAGTTTAAGGCCCTCCTGTAAGCTCTGATAAGGTGGCCTATCTGTGCCGCAGGTAAACAGTTTTCCAGATGCCTGGACTTTTTAGAAACCTTTAATTATGCTGCCTAATCACAGGCTGACCCAGTGTCTTCTGAGGTCACTTGGCAAAATTAAACCAGTTAAACTGTGGTGTTTGTTGGGATCAGATGTTTTTTTCCTGTTTATAATCAGTGATGTGATTGCATACTCAAATACCGTTATAATGCAATAATCCAGTTTTGAATCATCATTGCATTTTCATTTGAGCCAGATGGAGGTATATTTAATCATTGCCATGTAAATGTGCTCTTCCCCCCCCTAAAATAAATTACTTTTATTTTTAAATTCTTAAAAGGTAAGAAGAAAACCCGCTCTGCGTTACATTTTTCCACGATTTCAGCCGTTTATCTGAATAATTTGGTCATTATGGCTTCTCTGGAAACAAATGTTGCCCAACTGTCCTGAAAACCAAACCTTCAGTGAACATTTGTTGTATTTTGACCTCTGCTTTTCTCATACCTGGCAACAAATTGCAATAAATGGTGTCATGTTCAGGGACCAAAGCTGGATTGAAAAGTAGCAACAAAAAAAAGCTGCAAAAAGAACTATTGATCAAGACCACTTTATAACATAAAGTCTGGCAGCTTGGAAGCAAATTAAACAGAAATTACGGGTAGTTTTAAACACAGGTTACACAATAGAGGACGTTTAAAACACTGGTCTTTAAAAGTAGTATTTCTAGCAAAAAACATAATTTTTCTCACATTTGAGGATGTTTTTCCCCCCCTCTGTCAAACCAGCTTTCTGCGGATGAGCAGCAAAACAGACAACATGATGTGCTGTCAATATTTCCAGAGGAGCGGCAGGGCTTTTTTAGTCAAACATAATACACCAATAACATTGGTGGAGTCTGTCCCTGCAGGTGTCCTTGCAACTAAATTGACTTCTTTGCTGGTCTCATTTGTCTCTGCAGAAATATTCAAACAATCGAGCGCGCAGAAATACAGAACTTTTTTTTGTTTTTTTCTTTCTCTGTCCCAAACCACGCAGCAACAGAGCCATTAAAACCTGCTGTGCTCTGACTGCGACTTGTGCTTTTAGAGGAAAACGTTTTTGCATGACTGCCGCCGCTCTCACCGTTGACACGTTTGCTCCGAGGTGAAGGCAGCAGGTTCATGTTCAGGCCGTGGAACAAATGAATATCCGCCAGGGCCACCGACGAAGCATCGTATGTTGCCGAGGCGCGGTTCAGTTTGGTGGCAGAATATCAATTTGAAACCAGGAAAAAAAAAAAAAAAAAGGATGAGGCTGGTATTCAGGTGTGAGAATTTGCCTCATTCCTACGTGTGCATATACGCTGTTTCCTAATGTGACCCTGGTTGACACACTCCTCATAACCTAATGCTTTTACTCCAGTCACTTTCTCCTGCTTTCCTCTTTTCATCCTTGCCTCACTTAGTGCCAGCTCCCTCCTCCATCTCCTCTTGCCTACCTCACCACTTTCGTAATCAAGCGCAGCTCTCCCTTGGATTCCTCCATACCTTCCTGACCTTTGCCTGTTTACTGCTTTCCTTCACTCCCACACTGCCTCTTTCTCCTATCTTGGCTCCAAACCTGTAATCATTGTTGTGCACCGTCTCCATCCCTCTCACTCTCAACTTTCGTACCTGCTTCTGTCATATTGTCTCGACATCCTCCCGCTCCTTCGCTCTCAATCTGTGACAATGCCATTAAGCAGCTTCTTATCCCCAGATCACTCCTACTGCTCATTTTCTTCCATTCTTAGAATATTTTTGCCGCCTAAATGCTGTTAAATTTGTTTAAAATGGGATTTTTGTGTACTCTGTAAGCTCCAATCTGCACACAGACTTGTGCAAATTCAAGTGTGACACATTCCCAGTTTGAATGATGATGCATATTAAAGTGGTCCTTGTGTTTGACTGCCTTCTCTTAGTTGCCTCATGCATCATGCATGGTTTTAATTGATGCCGCAACACTGCAGTCGATCAAGGTGTAGGAGTTAAAGACACACAAATCAGAACCAGAGCCAGGTTTTACTGCCTAGTCTGTTTATTTTTACATCGACATACATTTTTGTTTGTTTTTTTTTAGTACTGTGTGGCTGAGAAATGGCAAATATCAAAGCCGGAACAAATGATTTTTAAAAAAGATTTAAAAAAAAAAGGAAATGCTGTGTAAAAAAAAAAAAAAAAAAAAAAAAAAAAAAAACTTTTGAAATTTGATATTTACATACCATGTATAAAAAACATGACTTTTCCTCAATGTTTCACTTTAAATGAGACAAAAATATTCTATTTCGGCTCAGTTAGGATTGCCAAAATTGGTTCTATTTACTAAATAAAAATGTTTTATTCATTAGGTTTAAAAAAAAAAAGAAAAACAGTTTAGAAGTTTACATATATTTTGTAATATTCCCCACAGGCTTTTCACAATAATAGTTTAATAATAGACTGCAGATGTATATGCAATCCAATTTAGCAGAATACTCTTTAATATTATTCTGATTTGGTTAACACCTATTCATATATTTTGTTCTCTTGTCTAAGCTGAATTCTTTGACACTCTTCTGATGTTTGTCTGTGTAAATTAAGGTATCATATTTGCAGTAATATGTCAGTAAGTGGAATCATTTATTATAAAGATCGCTGATCCAAACACTGAACCCTGGGGAACTCCTATAAAACTGTTAGAATGATTCATAAAATCATGTCCACGCCTCAGTAAAAGAATAAATTATGCTGTCTGCAGCACTGAAATATAACCAAACAAATCTGGATAAATGTCAGGAATCTGAGACCATTAGAAGATAGTTAAATAATTGTTTCACTGTTGGCTAAAAATATTTAGCTCTTTCTTTAAGCTTGCTGCTCCCTGACACTGTGATCATGACGTCCCTTCGCCGTCTAAACATTAAGCTGAGCTTCGCTCTGCAAGTTTAAAGTAAAGCTGTGTAAATTGTGTGTGCGCAAGCAGAGAAGCAAATGGACCCAATTACCCACCAGCCTGGCAGACAGCTGAGTTTGAGGAGCAGCTACATGCACATTAATTTCACATTTATGCTCAATTTCTTTGCTGGGATCACCATTTAGGCACAGAAACACTTTGGTATTTATTTTTCTAATTTGAAATCACCACCTTGTCACTCTGTTGTTGCAATAGGTTTGTTTTACCCCTTTTGTTTGCAAAAGACAGTGAAGTGCCATTTGTGCTTGAGCACAGAGGCAGTTTTTTTTTCTCCCAATTAAAGGTGAGCAACTTACAGAAGGATGTTGCACAAAGGAGAAACAGATGGTTGACTAAATATCAGGAAGAATAGACTGGAATACAAACCAGTTTTTTAATCGAGCCCTTTAAATACATCTAAACTAGACACAGAAGGGTGACCGTTGAACTATTATATATTGCAAGACATTTAGAGCCACTATGAGATATTTAGTTGCTAAATATATAGTCGGTTATCTTTAAAAACTGAGAAATTTCACTTTTATATTGTTATGCATTCCAATCAATTTACCATTTCCCTCGACTGGCATGTGTGAGCTGATAAATTACAGTATTTTAAATGTGACAAGCTGTAAAATGGTTTATGCTATAAATGCTAAACAAATCAAAATGTTATGTTTTGACATAAATGACTGATCATAGAAAGGAAATATACTTTCAGCTTAAAAAAAAAAATCTGTTTATTTGGATTGAACTCGGCTGAAGTCGTCTTAAAGATTTCACATTTTATATTTGATCCTAACCACAAACTTCCTCTTCCGTTCTGGGTGACTTGATTTCCAAATCATGCAGAGCTCTGCAGTGATTGATTGATTTGCTGCCTTGTGTTGCAGGCATTGCTCTGGAGAAGGTGTTCGACTACAGCGAGTACTGGGAGGTCACCAGAGGCCTCTACGCTCCGTTCGACTGCACTGCCACCATGAAGTCAGGCAACGCTGACGTCTACGAGAACGAGATACCTGGAGGACAGTATACCAACCTGCACTTCCAGGTACAGTAAGCTGACACAGCATCTTTTGTTGTGTCATCGTCATGTAACACCAGTGGTTCATTATTCTTTAACAGAGATAATCCAATGAGCGTTTTCTAATTGCTGAGAACAGGGTGAGAGTAATGCCAATGGAAGTATTGGTTAATTTCAACATTTCTTTTAATAATGCCGGTACTTTTCTATGTATCCTTTACACTTTAAATTAATTTAGTTCAATTCAATTTTATTTATATAGCACCAATTCATGATACATGTCATTTTAAGGCACTTTTCAAAGTCAAATTCAATCAGATTATACAGATTGGATCAGATTTGGAAATTAGACACTTCCAAAGTGTTGCTACTTCAAATATTGAGCTTTAGAATTTAATATTATTAGTTTTCACTTGTTTAATAAAGATGTATAAAATACACAACATAATGGGCTAATTCTATAATTAAAACTATAATTTGAGGAAAATAACAAATTGTTTTAAAGTATTTAAACTGAAAGAAATTCAACTTTTATAAAACATTTCGCTGGTCTCTCCTGAGTTTAAAGGGTATGGTGACCTGATTTTGACATTTAAGATCTAAGGTTAATCTGAGGGAGCATTGGAACAAAACCAAGGTTCGAAACCAACTTTCCCTGTGACCAGAACCGCCATGATGGAACAGGAAAAGATTGTTTATTACGACGCTGATGTCTACTCATAACCACTCTTCTCTCACTCTCTCTCTCGACTGTAAGGACGTCAGATTTTCTCTTCTTACCTGGTTTTGTTCATTTCAAAGTGACTCAGAGAATGAACAGATCTCTTTTCTGGCTCAGTTAGCTGGATCTCTTTATGGTTTCTTACTTTGAATTTGGATGCGGTGACTTTAAGCACCTGTTCAAGAGCAGATGGATAAATTAAACATTTCTATTGAACAAAAGGATTTCTTTTCCCAAACGTTGTTGAATGTCATAAAGTGTACAAAAAAGAAAATATATTGCACCGAATCTAGACAAGATGATAGTCTCTAATTGGCTAAGTCTGTTTTTTTTTTCCTATGGGTTCTGACTTTGGTCTTGCTGTACGAGTCAGAACCACAACGCCTCTCTAGAAGTTTGAACTTCCTGGGAGGGAGCCGTCATGAGGATTGATGAGCCAATCAGGCGCAGGCTATGTTACTTTTAAACCTGAGAGAGACCGCAAATGTGACAAAACCGTCACTGCAGATGAATATCTGTCTGGGGAAATTGGCAAAACAAGTCATGTTTTCAGCAACACGTATTGCCAGGCATAATAAATGTATATTGAGCGTGACAGCTTGGGATCATTGAAAGATTTCCAAGATTCTGGAGTGCCATCTCTGCAGAATAATTGTTTTTTTGTGACTTAATCTAAAAGTCTTTAAGATTACTTTGGCTTTTATCCAGTTATTGCACATTCTTGGTGGGAGAACTTGAAAGTTATTTTCTAGAGCTGTATACCACTCAAAATACATAGACAAAGATGAGTATCTCAGTAAGCTAAAATACTGCTAAAATCCCATTTACCAATAGGCAGTGTGGTGATCTTCGAGGCTTCTGATGCTACAGCAGAAAATTATAAGCTACTGACTGGACAAATGTTAGTTGACTTCAATCGTTTGGAAAGGAGGGTGATAAAAGGATTGTATGCACTGCTCATTCCTGCTGTGGTTTGTTTCATTGCAGGCTCACAGTATGGGGCTGGGAAATAAGTTCAAGGAGGTGAAGAAGGCTTACGCCGAAGCAAACAAACTACTAGGAGACCTCATTAAGGTGAGACGCAAGCACAAAACTCCAAGCAGAGGTAACATAACAGCAAACATGTATGTAATGATCCTGGTTTGGGTGTGCAGCTTTGTCACCGTTTTTCCATTTAGGCGATGCCGGAAAAGCCTGTTTAGGATTTTCTGATTTCTCTTTTTTTTTATTTAAAGCTATTAGTCTAAATATAGTGCAGAGGGAAAAACAGCTCTGCACAGAAACGGTTTGCATTTACAACAGGCTGGTTCAATTCCTAAACACACAATTTGATCGGCAGTGCTCTGCCGAATGCACAAATATCACCGTGGTGTGGCTTTTTTTAATATTCTTCCACTGGCGTCTGTCACATTTTACTGTATCTGATGGAAAAACACATCTTACTCAGCTTGCGTGACAGCAAGTTCCCTCCTCACTAGTTTTAAATTCAGATCACACCCCGATTAAAGGCAGCTTTAGGCAAACAGAGGTGCACGGCGTAAAAACCAGAGTCCAGAGTCGTTTCAGCCCGTAGGGACGTCCAGATTTCTGTAAGGTTGTGACGCGCAGCATCAGCAGCACTCACAAAACAGGAAAGTTAGCAGAGTAGGGTCTGCAAACTTGAGTTATATGCCCAAAAAGGGATTTAATGTGCCACTCCGTATTAAAGCAACCAGTCTGCTCATTGAGTTCAGCCGGGATGATGGAGTGATATGAGCTTCTTTCTTCATTAACACGTTCCCCTGAGCTAAAACCACAGGATCACTGAAAAGATGCTCGTAGGTCACTTGATGGCTGGACTAAAACAGAGTGCAAATTAGATTCTCGAAAGCTAATTTTCATTCATTTTTATGAGCTTTGCCATTATTTGCGTTTAATCTAATAACGCTTCATAGCAACCAAGACTCGCTATAAAAAAACGGAAGCAGTAAAGCTTGTGAAAAACAAGATTTATTTCTGACACCAATCTGCCCGGGACTGTAGTTGTTGCTCCAGCCTCTAAAGCCAATGTTGCATCAATCTATTAAACCTTTATCCAATCTTTTACTTATAGAGCCAGAGTTTTATAAATCAGAGTTCATCTCGTCTATCTCCACAGTTTGATCTCTAAAAGGAAACGTTAATTGTAGTCGTGGGGGGAAGCTCTATTATCCATTCAACAGTTTGATTCGCACCCAGAATTTACCTCCTGCCTGCATTTCTGTTTCTCATTATCTTTCATTAAACCCTTTGTTTTTCTTTCATTATTTACCATCACACCCTCCTAATAGATTCATTCCTCTTTTACTGTGTTCACACTCTAATTATTTTTCCTCTGCTCTCTTTATCAAACCTTTCTGGTCTCTGTTCTCTTATTTCGTTTGCAAGTGTTTATATCTCAGTCAGCTCCATATCTATTAATCTACCTCCTCCTTGTCTCCTTCCATTTTTATATTCCTGCCTCTATGTTTTCTCCTCTCTGGTCCTTTCCATCTCTGTTTTTCCTCAACAACCCCCCCCCCCCCCCCCCATTGACTTCCCCACTCTCTTTCTCCATGTTCTCTATCAATTCAATTAAGACTCTGTGGGCTTCACTGCACAAGCCAATGTTGGCACCGTGCGCCTACGGGTGCTGCGATGCTCTCGGTTGTACCCCGTTAGCTTGACAATGCCTTTGTCTGTCACACTGTCAGCTTGTCTATAACGGTAAAGGAGGGTGCTTACGAGATGTAGACGTAAAGAGGACAGGCCACATAATGTGCTGGCTGTATGCAGACCATCCACTGCATACCCTCAAAGGCAAAAGCTCTCAAACTCAAACTTATCTTTGAAGTCTGAAGCTGCCGGTGAAGGATTGTGCTCGTCAAAGGATTTCATTTGCACAACTTTTCACATCAAAAACAATGCCGTACTACAAAAAACAACCCAGAACCAAAATAAAGCTTGTTGTAAGAAGTCATCATTCCCAAGGTATTTGCATAAAATTAATTTGTTTTAAAGAAACTGAGTTTAATTCAGCCTCATAGCAGCAGAATTACTATATCAGACATTTGGCCTGCGTCCCGTGTATCCAAACAAACCGTGAACCCATTCAGGCCTGTTGCAACACCAACTCTTTGCTTCTTTTAGGATAAACATTAATAAACATTAGGGGGAATATTTATTTACTACAAAAGATATGTTTAGCCAACTGAACGGCCTTAATTGGCGCTTCCATGGCAACAAATGGAGAGCATTGGAGAACAAGATGCCAGTGGTGCCTTGCTTGGAAACTTGTTACGCTTAACCTCCAGACCTCCTAAATGTATTGCTGTGTATATTTTTTTAGATGAATATAGATATATTAGAGATGCAAATTATCAGTTAATGAGTTAATCCAAAATTGATTGATCTTATCAATTGACTAACGCTTAACTGATAAGCGGACACTTTCTTAAAAACCTGAGTTTTCGCTTGTATCGAGGGTCTTTACATAACATGAAGGGCTAACTTAATTTTGTACAATATGCCAAATTTAGAAAGAGGCACATTATATTTTAGCAATTTATAGTGTCCCCATGTATTAAATACTGACTGAATAGGCAACCTATTGTGGTTTTCTCACACATTATAAACTTAGACATATGTATAAAATATTACAAAACAGGAACCTATTGGGTTACTGCCTGGAAACAAATAAGAATAATAGAATAAAAAATTAGAAAAATCCTAATGAATGCCCTCATGAAACTATGCTTTTGGCATCATGTATTGTTCTATCATGTTTTGTATAATTTCATAATGCCCTCTGCTAATGCATCCAACAATCTATGTCGTAACTTAAGGAGGTTGTTGAGTGTTTATATTCAAAGACAGAACCGCGTAAACTGCATTTTGCATCCCTGCTGACATTAAACTGTAAAATGAGCCACAACGGACGCTGTACAGCTTCACGTTGCCTTCGCCATGATTGTCTTTTCTCTCACAACTACTGTCGTCTGGCTCCACATTAGAGTGAGTGGCAGCGCCCTCTTCTGGATACTACAACACTGAAAGGAGATCTATAGGCGGATCTTATCGAAAGGAACAAACTTTAATAAACTATTAATCAACAATTAAACATAAGTTATTTGTTTGCTATATATATATATATATATATATATATATATATATATATATATATATATATATATATATATATATATATATATATATATATATATATATATATATATATAATTTTAAAAAAAAAATTTTTTAGTGATGGAAATGAGCATTATTAGATCTGATCATCCACCCACATCCCACCATGTTCTGTTCTCAAAATCCCACTCCTGTACTGCCTATTGTAGTAGTAAATCTTTTCGTATACCATTGGTAGGAGGTGAAATTGTGATGAAACATTTAGCCTGGTATGACCTCTTGCTTGACATGATGGGAATGATTAAGAGGTGGGTTTTTGACATTTATATTTTCTGAAGGACAAACAACCTCCGTTGTGACTTAAGGAGAGGCATCAGGGTCTTTGCTCCATCCCAGAGGATTCTGCACTGGGCCCAAAAGTCAACACAACGTAATCACTGCAGCATCCCAGGCTTTCCACACTGACTGGCCAGAAGCGGCAGCAGAAATTGCGTCCCCATCTCTAGGCTTGAAATGGAAAATAAAAGATTTTGACAGAGATGTTGGCATGGAGGAAACGCTGGGGATATTCAGCCAGTCAGAAATATTTAGCATCTTCCCTCCATAAAGCTCCACCTTTTAGTTAAGTGTCCACTCAGACGGACAGCTACTGGTCCAACAGGGTAATCTGTCTGCGTGATTTGGGCCGAGTTCCTGTAGTGGAAGCAAAGGGACAAGAAAAACTATTAATTCCTGAAAATGTTAATTATAAACCCACAATAAAAGTCTACCTTGGTGTATTATTACATTCCAATATTAAGTGGTCCAACATGTCTTATGACTCGCAGGTGAAAAACAATGGTAGGTTACTAACGTTGGAAAGTATTTAGCACCAAGACATGTAAGCTCCTTTTTTTTATTCAATTACTTTTTAATGTAAATCTTAAGTTTTATAGAAGTTTTGATTGACTCATTTGTGATTGGATGTGAACAAAGATTTAAGGCTAACCTGGTTTATAGTTGACTTAAACTCTTTGGCAATGAGTCGAATCATTATGTTGCGGTGCATCGAAAACCTTATAATTTATATAATTATAAAGGGTGTAAAAATATCCTGAGAGTCTGCAGCCTCCGTCAGCATTAAAGGGACTTTGATCATTTCAACGAGGGAAGTTTTACATCGGACCGGAGCCGTCTAGTTAATGATGCAGCAGTCATATAGTTTGCATGTACAGTAGTTTGGGAGCATAATTAGTGTCAGAGGCTTGATGCACGGCTTTTAAATTGAACGGGGAAAAGGTTGAGCTAACTATGAGGATGATCAATGCAGAGGCTGGAAGATTGAAACAGGTGGGCTTATGCTCCCGAGGGCATCCATTGATCCACGTATGAGATATTCTGGTGGTTGTGGTGAAGAACCTCCTTTAGACGAGTGGTTATTACAGATCTGTCTTATTTTATTCATGTTAGGTTTTAGTTAAAAGGATCATAGCTCAGCCACGCTGACAGTGATTCCAGTTTGTCACTAAATCCATCTTTACGGTTTGATCTAGATGCAAAGAACAAGTGATTCACACTGTAGGAAAGTGTAGCAAACTTATTTTTGCTGAGATGTTCATTATGTAGGCTACTTACATCCTTTTGTGTTTTCCTGGACTGGATATTTTTGGGAAAAAAAATCATTAGTACTTTATTTCCTGTCAGCTTTCCATCCATCATCCGTTAATTGTCATGGATCCATCCAGCCATCCCTGCCTCCCTGAAGGCGTAACATCCAGAACAGTGAAGCTCAAGCTTAAAACCCTCGTTGCCAGAGGATAATTGTAAAAACTGATCTGTTTTGGGTTTTTTTTTTTTTTTTTTTTTTGCTCCTGAGCTACTTGATATCATTTTTGCTTGAAGGTGTATTTGTTGAACAGCAGGAGTATCAGCCCAAGCACACCTGAACAGATGCCTAGCGGTGTGGTTTTAACAATATAATCTGTGACAGAGTTAACGATGCTGCAACATTTGCTGAGTTATAGGAGAAAGGGTGCGATTAATTGGCATTGACTCGTGTGTGTGTGTGTTTGGAGGCCTGCCAGCTCTCCGAAGCCTTGGCCCCGTTTTAATTCCTGTTCTCTAACTTCTGTAAAGCTTGTATTTCCTTCAACTCGTCCTCCGCCTTCGCTCGGTTAAATCTGTCGCCGTCTGAGCTCGTCGATGTGAGCTGTGTACATTTTTGGTAAGGTTGCTCTGTCTTTTTTTTTTGCCCGCCTCAGTGTTTTCTGTCGCTTTCCTTTTGCAATTACAGGCACGTATTCGCTCACCTGCACTCTCTCGAACACACAGTCTGTTATACTTGGAGGTGGAGCACGTCTTGTATTGCCTGTGGGCCTGCAGATGTCGACGGCGCCTGTCTGCCTGCTTCTTTCTTTCTTAATCTGTGTCCATCCCTTTATTTCTCCCGCTCACGCCGGCTGTGACTCTCTGCCATTTCTTTCCACTTTCATTTAGTTTTATCTCCTCCCTCATCAATTGCTCCCCATCTTCTCTCATTTCGATTAGACTTCCTTTATGTATCTCTAATCTTTCTATCATTTCTCCCCTCCTCCTCTCCTCCTCTGAGCCTCTTATTATCACTCCTCTCTCCTTCCTCCTCTTCCTGACAGGTACCATCCTTCACTCCACTGCTGGCTTGGCTGGCTTGCATTATTGTCTGTGGGTTTTATTTGCCTCTCGACCCGCACACACAAACAGATGCACACTCGCCGTTCTGAGTGATATAATCCTTTACCCATTAGGGGAGCCCGGGTTTGGATAGAGTTGCATTTCGAAGCAAATTTGAGCAAAGCACACCGACACCGGGGCGCAGAGGCATACAAGCGCACACAATATCGCTGCCATTCTTCCACACAGAGACGCAATCTGTCCCTTTGCCCTGCTGCTGTAGCAGCTTTGTAATATTGGAAATGTGGAGTCATGCGTGTCCACTTACTGGGAAATGTAGGTTACAGCGAGATGCAGATGGAGGTGGAACGGGGCGAGGGGGGTGGAAACCGAGACCACAAAGTGTTGATCAAGTGTTGTGAGACGAGAGACTTGAAATGGGTTTTTATATATTTAAAGAACAGTTCATTTCTTTTGAAGCGGCGTTAAGTGGAGCCCCTGTAGGTGGTCGGGGTCCTTCCTGCTGTAGAAAGCAGTCGGAGTGATCTTTGTTTGGATAATGGAGGAGAAATTGTTGTGAAGGATAGGAAATAGCAGCGAGAATTTTCACCATTTAAACCAACTTCACTCAAGTTTCAAGGCAGTGGACTCAAACCTGATAATACAGGTGCTTTTTAAAATTAAAATATCAATTTCTTTCAGTAATTCAGTTCAAGTAATGGGTAAATTGCATCCAAAAATAGGGTTTTATTCATAGCAGTCTTCAGAATGTGGTTATCCACAGGTTACGGTGGCTTGGTAGGCGATTTCATAAGACCAAGAAAAACAGTATTCTACATAGCAACATGGTATTTATCCCGTTCACTTTTTCTATAAATGATGCGTCCTGTAATGCATTTTAGCAGCTTAACCTCCTTGTCTGTTATGTCAGTCGTCATCATGACTGTGTGGCAATAAGATGTCGTTGAACGTCATTTATTACACTAGTCTTGATATTCTAATATGCCTAGAAACATTATTTTGGGTTTTGAATCAAATATCTAAAATATATTAACTATTTAATATTGTTAGTCATTCTGATTCACCTGTTATTTTACACTTAGTCACTTCTAATTGAGGCTAGTATGAATGTGTGTAATTTTTACTGTGCAGGAGTATTTAGCATATGATGGCTGTTTTATCCCAAGTCATGCTTTTCATGCTGATAATAAAAACTCAGCCTGTTGGTCTCATAATGTTTAAAACCCACAACTTGAAAAACAAGAGTTAGAGACAAAACCCTGATATCTTCACGACTGATATCGGTAAAATAGTTACCAAGAATATAAATTTATTTTATTGTCATTCATATCATATTTAGTGACACTAACTGTATATTTATAGCTGCTATGTTTTATGTAGTAGTTTGGTGCTTATTTTGTTTAAAGAGCTGCAAATTCTAACCAAAGACTGCTTTAACTGAGCCCGTTTAATTCATCCTCCCGTTCTTTAGCTCCAAAATATGTTTCATCCTCATGAAGGACATGCTTTAAAAAAAAACATGATTACATTTTTTATATAAATCTTTTAACTTATTGATAGTTCAGATATGTCCTGTGTGATCTAATGAAATCGGCTCAGTCGGCCTCCTCAGTATAGTTGATCGCGTCAGGCATCATAGAGCAAAGATGGAGGGCAAAAATAACTTTTGCCTGAACATAAGAAATTTCTGCAAGTGTGCAAGCAGCTATTTTCAAACGCATTGGAAATCAAATTTCTGAAGGCCCACTAGATGTATTTTTCATTACATGTGAGCTTTTCGTGTTATGTGGCATGGAGCATGAGGATTGAGAAGGCTGGGACGCATGCTGCCCTGGCTGCATCTCTGATACATGAACCTTGTAGCCAAAACTCCAGAGAAAGTACATTTTTGTTTCTGTCTTTTAAAAAAACCAATGGCATCTGACTTTAAAGTGGATGCAGAGCTTCGCAGTTTATGCCTTGAAGTAAAGGGTGGTGTTGTTCCTGGGTAGCAGCAACATATGAAGAGTTGCTGTTAAAAACAAACAACGTTGTAACACGTTCAATTAAACTGTTTGAATATTAAAAGAAATTGGTTAGAAGTCCTAATCCTGTCATCCTCTTTTCTTGCAAGGTAATTATGTTGTTTCAGCTGTTCTGGGGAGGATGGATGCAGCAGTGTCAGTGGATGCAATTGGCCTAACACTCGTTAGCAAATATTGACAATTTATCATTTGGAATAAATTCTAAATATATAATAAAACCAAAATTTGTTTCCCTTGTCTGGCTAAATCTGTGTCTTCCTTTAGATGCCAGTGGGTCAGGCAGCATTGTCAGATGTATGGCCAAGCAGTGGGGGAGCCTGGTGTTCTTAGTGAGCGGTATGACTCCTTGGTTGGAGGTTTCTCTCCAACCTACTCCCAGAGTCTCTTTGGTTGGCAGCCTCTGCACCGGCTGGTGGGTGGTGGTAGTACCCACCCTGTTACCATGTTGGATTTAAGCTCAGATATGCGCCACAGCACCACGATACAGGCTTTGTAGCTAACCCACTGTTTCTGCAAAGAAGGAATACTAAATAATTTCCTGCAAAACTGAATAGATGGACAGATACTTTTGGAAATGTTTTGAGTTTGAGGTTTTAGATAGAGGAAATGGCATCACTTGCCTGGTTGTTAGGTGCGTAACTTGACTCTTGATTAAAGTGTTTATTGCTAACAAAATATTGATACAGAATGCAGGAAATTAAGTATCTTCTAAACATAGCTTCAGATGCGTTTGATTTTTTTATATATAGACGCTTTATACTGTGGTAAATGCAGCTGGTCTCTCAATAATATTAAAAGATTGTAGTGAAAAGCTGTGAAGCTCAGTCTTCCATCAGTTAAATTTATATAACAATATTCTAACTAAACCCTCTAGCACCTCCATGAAGCTGAAAAATCCTAGTTTCAGATGAAATTCTTGTACATGAGCCCACAGAGTTGGGGCAATTTTGGATCAGATGCTGGAAACTTGTAATTGCTTCCCTTCCCAGACCCCAATATTTTTCTTCTAACACCATTATCTGCTCATAATTGTATTTCCAATAACTTGAATTGATGGCCTGTTGGGTGCAACATTATTGAGATCCTTCTCAGATGGAGTGGAGTTCTTCTGCTTTGCTGAAAATATCAAAATGGTCTCATAAGACTTGCATGTTTTTCCCCCCATCACCTTATATATAATATTTAAATTATGACTAGAAAATGAACACATTTCAGATATTGACTTTTGGGTATTTTTGGCTCTTTGCCAGATCAACAGTGATTAATGGGCCCTTTGAATTGTTTCTCTGCAGACACTGTAGGTTGGGTTCATTTTTCATAAGCTTATTTTAAGATAAAACTTTAGGTGTGGAGGATTTCAAGTCTCTATACTAATGACTTTTTTCAAGAAGCTGGGCTAATACTGATTTTTACCCAAACAATATTAGAAGGTTCACATTTAATAAATCTCCTACACAGCTGATATTGCACTAAGACAGGCAGAGGTGGCTGATTCATCAACAAATATCAACAGTCTTGATCTTACTCTTGATTCAGGAACAATACATATTTGGGAGCTGGGCAGTAGAAAAGAGGGCTAGAAACAGGAGTGGGTTGATTCTCAAAGAGGAAAAAGCAGAGATGCCCCAATTTGGGGTTTTCTTTATCCCCAATACTGGTCCAAGTCATCTAGGAAGGCATTTACTGATACAGAATCCTACATACAGGCCTGATAACGCAATTGATTTAAAGGAAGTAAAATCTGTGTTTTTTTTTTTCCTCTACAGTACCAATCTGACTTAATTAAGTGACATCTTGCTTTTCCCAACAATGTTTTATGTGGCACAATTAGCTAGACTACTAGGCTAACACTAGCATGCTAGCACTCTGTTGTGATATGACTCATTGATTATTCAGCCCATAAAATATTTCACTGTGGTTCCAGGCAATTGTGCGCGATCAAACCAACTGAAACAGCTGTTTTCTTCCTTTTTATAAGCTTCATGGTTTTCTTTCAACATCAGAAAATGTAGTGAAAAGTGTTTCAGCTCATCTCTACGGGCAGTAAACGCTAGGGCTTTAATATAAATACAATTATGAGTGAGGTCTATAATATGTTGTCAAGCCGGGCACAGGACATAAGGATGTGATTTGTTTATTCAGGGCCTCGTATGCGGATAATTTAAAAAGGCCTTGATCGGCACTGAGTCTCTGACCAGCATTTCCCTTGTGAAAGGCTTGGTCACATAACACCATGTCAGAACTTTCATTATAAAGTTCATTTTAAACACGTAAAACCTATTTCAAACTTGCAGTGTGAGGTAATGGGCAGACAGGAGATCCTACTTTATTTTCAAGAAACTCTGATATTAACTTTTACTCAGCATTTTCACCAACATAATGGCCTCTCCTGGGATTTTAATAGCCCATTTAAATCACTTAAGCCTTTCTGCAAACAGTCACGGAGAGAAATCTATTGTTATCTTTTCAAACGCCAGTCAAACTAAGCTGTAGGTTTTGTAGCAGGGAAGTAGGCTCTTGTCTCATTTATCATGGAGCATTTCTTGTTGGTATCCAGCTTCAACTAGCACCTAAATCCCAGAAGATTGTGGAAATCCCTGAGGGATAAGTGTGCTTCAGGTTTCACACAGGACGTTTTGTCAACATATGTCTAAGAAACAGGTGTCGGCTTCCTCATTCGGGGATTCTTTGGGGAATATCTTATCTTACTGAATCCATATTTGCTCATGCACTTGTCTTGGATGCATGCTTCAGGAGTGCATTAAATCGGGTCCAGTCTTTGTTTTCCCGAGTCCATCAATACCTTAACAGCTTTTCTACCATGTGATTGGGTTTTAAGGGTATTGCTTTGTTTAAAATTTTGAAAGGGTTTACTTTGCATCACTCATATTTCATTCATTCATGTTTGTCGAGGTTTTCCCTAAAACCTGGATGTGTGTGTGTTAGAGAACCAGAGTTCATCTTAAAGAATATGAAATGAGGTTAAATTATCTTAATTCAGAACATTTGGTATGTGTTTCAACCCATTCACAATTGAAATCCTGAGTTAAACAAAACATTATTTAAGGAAATAATACTTGCTAAATAAAAATCAGTAACCTTTTAAGGACACTTGATTTTATTAAAGTAATTATTTCTCCAGAAAGATTAGGAAACAAATTGGTATCTTAAGCAGCTAGAAGGCACTCTAGGCAGGGGATCGACCTGAAATAATGTCGGAGCACATCCGAGCCATGTGGCTATTAGCTTGATGGAGGAATCTTAAATTACACAAAACACCATTAATTTGACATTTATGTCCCCATTTATGCTCATAGCTCTATCGAATGATGGTGGAGCAAAATAAAAACAAGCATTATGTATAAACAAGCAGTAGTTATGTTTAACTAGGGTTAGTAAGTTCTAAAGGAGGATAATTGCGGCTAATGCTAACGGACCTTCAGTGCTTATCTAAAAAACACTTTTAAGCTACATTCTGTATAATGAGTGGACCAGAAAACACCACCACTGATTTCCCATCAGTGTTGAAAACCCTTATAGAAACAAAGTTTGTCATAACCGTAAAACACACCTAAAACAAATCAGCATAGCTTTGTTTCAAAGGTCGCTAGCGGTTAGCTTAGCCTTTTAGCTCCAGGTCCTAACCTGTCTAACCTTATAAACACATTAGAAGTTAACCATTTTAAATAGCGTCATCCCATAGTAACTTTTCCTTCTCATTTCTGCCAAACCTCTGCCTTTGTGTCTGGTTGTGCCGACAGGGCATCCGGGGTGAAAGCAGGCGAGGAGATTCATTAATGAATCTCGGGCTCTCAGCTTTCTCCTGCACAGCTTAGAAAGATCCCCGCCTCTTTGATTTTGATTCACAGAAAGCAGACAGTACTTAGCTTGGTCCAGCCTGCACATGTTGGCGGGTCTCTGAACCCCATTCGGGCTCACATTTGCTTCGTCCCTCCTGTGTAGACCTTCTCCTCGTGAGGTCCTCGGAAAAGAGAGTGTCTCTCCTGCGCTGCTTGAAGCAACGGGCAAAGAGGAAAATTGTCCCGGGGGGCTGGGCTCTATAGAGTGGGCGCCCTGCTGTGAGGGCAGTCCCTTGGGGGAGGGGGTGCCTGGAGCTTCTTATACCATTAGAAAGAGTCTGATTTTATTTCACTTGGCCTAAATCACAACGTAATGGTCTGAATCCCAGAGGAAAGCCTGTAAGATATGATTCTGTGGCAGCTGCATTGCCTTCTAAAAGTTGTTCTCCGTTGTCGCTTAACTGTAACGAAATGAATCCATGAGTTTTTAAAACTTTGTCTATATAATAAAATGCCTCTTATACTAACATTGATTTCTTTCTTTAGGTGACTCCATCTTCAAAGATCGTGGGTGATCTGGCTCAGTTCATGGTGCAGAACAACCTGACCAGAGCAGAGGTGGAGGAGAGGGCCGATGAGCTGTCCTTCCCACAGTCCGTGGTTGAATTCCTACAGGGATATGTCGGGATACCACATGGCGGCTTCCCCGAACCCTTCAGATCCAAGGTACTATAGTTGTTGCTTCTGTATTCATACATACATGCATGGATGCTTTGTCTTCAGTCATTGTTTTAACTTCTTTTGGCCGTTGTAGCCATTTTAGGTACAAAAAGAAACCGCACGACATTCTTTGACCAATGATCATACATAGTTTCATTAACCACCAGAATATACTTCATGCATTTATTTATTTTTTTTGATGATTATAATGTACAGCTAATGAAATCCCCAAATTATAATGGGATTTAAGACCAATAAAAAAACACTTTTAAATTCAGAAATATCCGCTAATTAAAACTGTATCATATTATAAGTGAATTGTTGCTGCCAGTGCACGTTTTTCCTTCCACTAAACGCTCCATTATTAGGCTTGGAAATGGCACTGTGAATAGCCAGCTTTTGTAGCAATGACATTTTTTGGTTTAACCTCTCCATGGCTGTTGCCACATTGTCTTATTTTCTAAGAAACTTTCTGGATTTTCATTAGCTGTAAGTGACAATCATCAAAACTCTCACTGTGTGCATTTTATCTATGACAGTTTCACAATTTGAATTACCGAAATACATTTTGTTAGGATGATCTGATTACTGAGATGCGCATGTACTCCAAGGAAATTGGGTTGTGTGATGCCAACAAATAAATAAAAACTTATTGTGGTTGGGTTTGAGTCGCATCTCCTAAAGACAGAATAGCCCTTACTGGAAGCTGAACAGCAATCTGTCCTCAGAAAGAATTTCTGCTATTTAGATAGATTAGTTGTGATATTTCAGCGCTTTTGTATTATTGATCTCTCTATATATTTGAATAAAAAACTGAACAAGGAAGAGAAATAACCTGATAATGGCAGGAGTTGCTTCTTTTTATGTACCAAATACAGCCTAAATGGTAATTTAGTTAGACGAAAATGCTTGTTGACCGTTTTCATCTTTGCATCTTTTTAAGAAACCTAAATCAAAATGTATGCAAAAAAAAAAACAACTCAATAGCAGTCCTCCCAAACCAGCCTACTCACATCTGACGGAGTCCTTCAGAAAGCTTTGTGGATGGAGACGAAACCCTGGTTGTGCTTTGTCCTTTGCTTTTCCTTTCATCCTCTTGTCTATTCTGCTTTCTGCAAACAGCCAGGTAGAGGCTTGTGCTACACATCAGTGGCCATCAGCCAGAAGTCTGTGTGGCAGACTTGTATAATCTCAACACATGAATAAAGAGAAATGTGTCACGCGGCTCCAAACTCCATCCGACAGATCTACGAGAACTTGACATTTACAAAAGGAAAAATATTTTTTTTTAATATGAAATCTGTTGGTACCCCCACTTACACACACACACACACACAGGGCTGTATGTAAAATATGAAATATCGGCTGAGAGACAATACCTGCTCTTTTTAAATGTCACCCATTTTTTTCACTGTGAAGCTGCCAACAGGTTGTCTGAACACTTGCAAATCTGCAGAAGCTGAAAGATTTTAATAATCCGTCCTGTCGCATTCACGTTTGTTTTACTTTGATCTGTTGCTAAATTGCTGCATTACAGGCTAGTCTATCCAGTCCAGTTACTGGTGGAGTCATTCTGGTAATCACTTCCCTCCTGTTCTCCTTTCTGTTTGCCTTTGTGAGACCAACTCCTGTCATCCTGCTAACCTTGGCATTTATTCACCAGACTCCTGATTCTGGCCGATAACAGGATCAAATGTTTGTCGTTTACTCTCAGACGGCCCCAGCCTGGACAGGAAATGATCACCCAGTTCACACATTTAGTCTCGCCCAAAGGTTTTTTATGCACTCATACTGGGCATAAATGCCATGTTAACTTTGGGCTTTAAATAAATAATGGTTTAATCTTTGTTTTTTTTTAAACAAAGTTCAGATCTGTTGCAAGTTTTCTCCACATCGCAAATTCAACACTATTTTTGGCAAAGTTAGTAAATTAAAATGCACATGTTGGCTTTTAAGCGTGGTTCTCTAATTTTCAGGCGTGTACAAGTAGAGGAGATTTGTCAAGATTTAATGTTAGCCTGATTTTTTCAATTCTAAAACCAGTTCAAACATGTTTCTGATAATTTCCCCACTGGACTTTGGTAGCTGTGTCCAGGTTTCAACTTTAGCGGTTTGGAGGTGGTGCCATTCATGCCATTGTAGCCAAATGGCTCAAATGTTTTCCTGTCTGGTCAGGTTTCTCTAGAAATTTTTTAATATCAAGCTTTTACTTGGATACCAATGGCAGCTGGTGATAAAAAAAAACGTTTTTAGGGTGTTTGGAGAAGCAAGATGTCACTTTATTAAGAGATCACAGCACATAAACTGTAAATCAGGTGTGTCCAAAGTGCCATCCGGGGGCAATTTGCAGCCCCTGTTCTGAACCCCCCCAGTTGACCTGCACTGGAGGCAGGCGCAGATGGACATTTTTTTTATTTATTTTTAGTGCAAAATTATTATAGAAAAGTTAAAATCTAAGAATTGAATGTTGGATACAACACAAAACACTTATCTTTTAATACCTACACATTCTCTTTAATTTCATAGTAGAAAGGAGCACATCTATCCAGCATCTTTTATTCAAATGCAAACGTTGGTACATTCAAATCTGATTGGAATTCATTTAGTGTAATTGGCTAAATACAGATAATCTAATTTATCTAAAATTCTATATTTTTTAGAGCAGTTAAAGTTAAACAATTGGTTATAAATTTTACTTATTTATTTTTATTCTTTTTTGCCCCTTGAGTGCTTTTGACTTGACAATTTCAGCCCACAAGCAAAAAAAGTTTGGACACCCCTGATGTACATGGACATAAATCTCCCTTATGAAACTAATATTTTGTAAATAAATTACATCATTTTCTTTCCCTGTTGCCGTTCTCTCCTGTCTTTTTGCCTGGGCATCTAGTAAGCTGCCAGAGGTGTGACTTTGATTGATTGGGATGATGAATTAATCTGATTGGATGAAGAAAGACCCAGCACACACCACAACTGGGTTTAAATAGCATACAGCCAGCTAACAATAACCTTCTGACATGGCTGTGATTAAAAATGAATGGGTTTTGGCTAAATGCTGGGTTTGTGGCAGGAAGCCAACAATTTCAGTGACCTTTACCAGCTCTGCCCCGCTCCGTTGAGAGGGGTCAACTATTCAGTCTGAATTACGCCAGAAGCTTCTTGATGGTTACAACAAGCAGGATTGAGCTGCAACAGTCTACCCAACATTTGTGAGGGTTTATGTGTATTTAAGACTAAAAAAATCACAATACATTCAAAGATAGGGACCCAATTCTTCTTACACATTTTGACGTTTTTGGTTATTTTTGTATCGTTCATTCCTGGGGAAGAAAAGACGAGTTTGGATTTCTCCTTGGTGTCCATGTTGCTGCTACTCAGTCTGTAAAACAGAACAGCTCAGATTTACAAACACATCTTTTAATCAGTATTTTAAATATCAATACTGATAGATGCACTTTTGAATGCAAAATACTTCCCACCCCCAGTTTTCTCGCTGCCCTTTATTCTGTCATGATGCTCGACTAATTTTTAAATTGTGAGTCAGATCTGGAGCTCACATTAATGCTCCATTCTGAGTAAATTAAATATATAAGATTAGCAAAAGTTTAAATTTCCTTTCAGAAGTTTCCTTAAAGTATAACTTCGCCCACAGAGACAGAGATCATTCTCTTTTTCCCCACTGATGCGTTTAAATAATTACCTTTTAATCACCTAAAATCAGTTTTGTTTTTGCCTCCCGTTCACTTGTTCTGGATTTAACGACCGGGAAGCAGCTTGTTTCATATTAATCTGATTGTGACTCCTCATCTTTCGGTGCATTAGTCGTGGCTAATTTACATACCTTTTAATTTGAGGTTCATTTGTTAACACAGTCACTTTGCCACACACTCTGCCATTGTCTGTGCGTGTCCCACACTTGAACAATCAGCGAGTTTCAGCGGACGACGTTCTCAGAGGAGACGGCGTTAACGAGCAGGGACTCCAGCGAGCCTGCCATCTTTGAAGTGTCTCTCTCAAACACAAATGACTCAGCTATCTTTGAACGGTTCGCTCTGTGACTAATGGCGTTGCTCTGACTCCTTTGTCTGCACATTTCCACAAGGCACAAGCACGTGCACATACGCACGCACCCCCATACCGATGAGATATAGCAGCTGTTTAATGATATTCAAACACACACTCGCTTTTTGTCGACCCAGGAGACTGCATCGTGTGAGTCTTTATCTAAACACACACGGCACTACTTTCACAAAATTAACAAAAGTATGCGAGCTCGGGGCGATGATTAGCAGTGATTCTGTTTAACTAATTCATGCTCTCATACAGAAGGCTGTGTAGGTGTGCTATAAGCTGCTTCTTGCAGGAAACACTAAGGGAGAGGGATTAATTGTGTGGAGATTTGTTCCACTCTCTCGTCTGGAGACGCTCGGAAAACTTTAAAGACTTTATTTAGAAGTCAAGTTTATTTAAATATCATGTTTCAGCAGCACGGTGGTTCAAAGTGATTTACATCATGAAAACATCATAAACGCATCGAAACGGTCACTAGTTCTGAGACCAGTAACAAACTTAAATGTTATCAGGTGAAAAGATTAATATATATTAAAAATGTTGGTCAGTGTTCCTGTTATTATGGGCCGAAAGAAATTCTAAACAGGTAGGTTTTCAGTCTCGATTAAAGGAACTCAGTGTTTCAGCTGATTTACAGTTTTGTGGAAGTTTGTTCCAGGTTTGTGGAGCATATGAAATAAAAGCTGCTTCTCCATGTTTGGTTCTGGGTCTGCAGAGTAGACCAGAACCAGAAGATCTGAGTGGTCTGAAGGGTTGATGCAGCAACAACAGGTTTTTTATGTGTTTTGGTGCTAAGCCGTTCAATGATTTATAGACTAACAGGTATTTTAAAGTCTATTCTCTGAACTACAGGGAGCCAGTGTAAGGACTTTAGAACTGGGCTGATGCGCTCTATTTTCCTGGTTTTAGTGAGAACATGAGCAGCACCGTTCTGGATCAGCTGCTGTTGTCTGATTTGTTTTTGTTTTTTTTTTTGGGGGGGGCGGCAGACCTGTGAAGACACCGTTGCAGTAATCAATGCGACAAAGGATAAATGCATGGATGAGTTTCTCTAGATCTTGTTGGGACATCAGTCCTTTAATCCTGGAAATATTCTCCAGGTGATAGAAGGCTGACTTTGTGACCGTCTTTATGTGACCTTGAAGGTTCAGGTCTGAGTCCATCACTACACCCAGATTTTGGGCCTGATCACTTGTTTCTAGCTATAATAACTGAAGCTGCGTGCTGACTCTAGATGATTCCACTTTAGGTCCAACGATAACTTTAGTTTTGTTTCTGTTCAGCTGGAGAAAGTTTTGGCACGTCCATGCATTGATTTGTTCTAAACATCCGTTCAGTGCATGGATGGGTTCAGAGTCACCCAGTGACGTAATGTAGAGCTGTGTATCATCTGTATAGTTATGGTAACTAAACAAAATATTTGAAGTAATTGCATTACACAGCACTGAATCTGCCCTTTTTACGAATTGTTGATGTGCTTTTAGCAATTAAATTAGGGAACAATTGATCAAACAATTTTAATTTCTCATTTGGAGCGGGTTGTGGGTGTCAGGGCTATTGCATTGCAGTGGTTCAGGTCTTATTTGGCTTTCTTAGTCAACTTTCTTGACTAACTTAGTCAAACTTGATACTTTTGTGTCCTCTGCTGCTACTCTTCAGTGTGTGGTCCCACAGGGGTCAGTGTTAGGCCCCTTTGCCGTTCTCCTTGTTCCTGCTTCCCCTTGGTTTTATCTTTAGGAAGCATGGAGTTTCCTACCACTGTTATGACTGCGAGGTTTATCTCTCTCTTAGAAAAGCCATGGGCTTCTCATTAAAATCACTGTTTAAATGTCTTCATGATATAAAGTCCTGGATGGCTTCAAACTTTTATACATTGGAATGAGCAAAAATCAGAGGTGATGGTATTTGGTGGCTCATCTCACACCTCCAACATAAATCTCCGTTTTATGCAACACTATGTTAGGCTGATTATCACAGGTAAATTCAGATGGTAAACTTGAAAGCCAGATTTGGGCAGTTGCAAAATCTAGCATTTTTTCATTTGAGGCAGCTAACTAGCATAAAGCCATTCGTATCAACACAGCTTTTTGAAACGGTGATTAATGCATTTGTCTCATCTAGGCTGGACTACTATAACTCGCTGTATGTTGGTGTTAGTGACGCATTCATCAGGCAACTGCAGGTTGTGCAAAATGGTGCAGCATCACATTCAACTGGAACAAGATAGTCTGAGCACATTAGCCCCATTTAAAGTTATTTTCATTGCTTTTAAAATAGCAATTCCCCCCTCCCTCAGGTCTGCCAACCAGCAGCTCCTTATTGTCCCTAAATCAAAGCTGAAACTAAGGAGATTGTGCCTTTGCTGTAGTGACTCCAAAGTTGTGGAATGATCCTGAGAGATTTTAACAGTTTCTATCTCATTTGTCTGTTTAAGCTTGCGCATGTTTTACTTGTCTATTTTATTTTTAGTTGTATATGTACAGCACGTTGTTGACCTTCATTATTAAAAAGTGCTTTATGAACAAAGGTGGTTTGGTATAGAATGGCCTAGTCAAAGTCCAGACCTAAATACAATTACCTGTGATTTAATTGTGAGTAATGTAATTGTGTAATTGTGTTTAATTGTGATGTAATTGTGTTACAGATGCAAAAAAAAAAAGGGTGTTGGCAACAATTTCAGGCTCCAGATGTGCAAAGCTGGTAGAGACCTGCTCATAAAGTTCGGTTGCTGTAATTTAGGGTCGTTTGGTTCTAAAAAAGTAAAAAAATATACAATAAAAAATAGTTGATCCTTATGGAGACGGTTTTGTCTCTTGCCAGAATGCAACCAAGATGACATTGGTGTACATGAACATGTTATAACTCTTCATGAGACATTTTTGCACAGATTTTATTTTCCCAGCACGCAGTAATGCAGTAAGGTCATTTTTGAGCAGGAAATGGCCACACTGTGCAGCGCCAGCTTGCTGTCTCAGGGTTACAGAATGTAACCTCTCGGTAATGCGAATGCCCCCACTGTTTTATTGTGCTTGGCCTGAAAGGCTCGTCACATTGCTGCCACTCATTAATGGCTCTGGAAGGTGAACAACTGTGAACCCTTTTCTATGAAAGTAGAAAATTTTATATTGTGTGTGTATATATAGGTCTCACAGGCCGTTATCCTCGTGTAAAACTTGAAGAACAAATTGGGGCTGTTTCCAAAACACTGGTTCCAGAGCCAAACCCGTACCAGTCCTCACTTGGCAGCATTACTTCCTGTTTAGCTCTAGTGTCGTAACACTAGTCCTAGCTCAACACCAGCTCAGCTGGGAAAGAGCAAAGAGCAGCTTTCAGAGGCTACGTTCACACTGAAGGTGTTGATGCTCAATTTGATGCCTGATTTTGTGCTGAAATTGGATGGTTTTTTTTAGGTGGCTGTTCATACTACTATTAAATGTGGCCATCATCAGACTTCTGTCTGAACGATTCAAGACTGCAAAGCGACCAGCATGCACAGATAACAGAAGGAGATGCACTGGTTGCAGTTGTAGTGGTGAATGTAATTGCCCCCAAAGGAAAAAAAAAAACACAGATACCAGCCAGGATCTCTCCTTATAAAAAAAAAAAAAAACTGTTGAGCAATGGGAGCTGAGAATATTAAGAGCATGTCGTAGCAAGATGACGTTCGGTAAGAAGAAAGCAGCACAGCTATTAACAACGGTCTTCTGTGGAGGGCCAACTGCTACTACTGTGTGTGGATGTGTAGTCAGAGACAGAGTGACGTGAAAGATGGATAAAATGTGACATGACCTTTTTAGCGGACGCTTTGGAAAAAAATCTGATACTTATACAAATTAGTACCGCATATAGAAGTGACACAAATCCTATTTCTTGGGGGGTGAAAAAATCTGAATTGGGCCGTTCACACTGCCATGAAAAAGATAAATATGGGTCGCATATGGGCAAAAAGATTGGATTTAGGCAGCATTTCCCAGTAGTGTGAACGTAGCCTTAGCCGCTGGAGCCTGTTTAGAGACCAAAAACGTGTTAAAACTGAATAAACTCCATGTATAAAAGTTCACCCTTAGTTCCCCTTTATTGACCCAATTAAAGGCAGAAGAGGTGCAGGAATACTGAACTCAAGCATTAATACATTTGCATACTGCGGAATCAATGTAGGCTCCATGTTTTTCATCCACCTGCTGCTTTGATAGCACATCATGCTATTTAAATAGGCTAATGTGGAGCGATTATCCTAGGCTAACACCTCTCTTAACACCTGGTTGCGTTTATAAATCCTGGGTGAAAAAGCATTGCATTAAACATTGTAAATCAGATGGATCAGGATCCTAAGAACATCAAGAGATTTCCTGCTATTTCAAACTGCTTTAATAAATCAGTCTGACAATCTATCAGGATGTCAACACAAATGCACTGTGATCCCTACAGCAGTAGTTCTCAGTTTTCCAATTACCACCTCAGTATAATACAGTCCAACCATTAGAAAGAAAAAAGCTGTTAATTGGCTCCAACTCTCTGGCTATAGGATATGATTCGGTTGTACTCAGAAGTTGATATTTTCATGATTTAACTTGGAAAAAGGTTCTGTTGTAGGAACGGCAAACACCGGCAACATTTTAACATCGATCAAACGGATGTGGAGAAGGCCTACTACTCCAAAGGACTCAAGTCAATCAGATTTGATGTTTGTTGTCACCACATACCTAGTGTGCCGATGGACGCTCAAGCCCCGTTATTCCAAAGCCCTGACAGTAGTTGTGTTGACGATACTAGAAAAACTAGTGACGTCAGACCTGTAGGTCTGGACTTTTTAACCAGGAGGACTTTTAAGTCCAGGTGAATGGGCTCTCTCCATTCAGGACCCTTGACCAGCTTTCCCACAGGGATGCCTATTTTCACCCTTACTGTTGATCCCGTACACAAACATCTATCAGAACAAACATTAATAAGGAACCATTTCGCTTCTCAAGGACAGCCACGGCCTACTTGTTAAATAAGATTATTCCCATCATCGTTAAAACGTATCCAAGTCTAAAGAGATGATCGATTTCAAAACATCTTCTCACAGCAGGTCCCATAGAGGTCAGTTGGAGGAATGTGTTCAGTCTTACTACTGGTTTCAGACTGAGGTTAAAGCAAACTGTGAAGCAGTGGCCGAACCAGGGCTCCATCTGCTCTTGTTGGAGAAGCCTTTGCCCGCTCCCAGATTGATCAAACAACAATGATTCCCTTTTACGATGCTTTTATTGAATCAGTTCTATCTTTTTACCTTCGAGGCACGATTTGGTTTGTCTGTAAGGAGCAAAAACTGAATCAACTTAGGTCAAGCAGACTGATTGGCCAACCGAGCCACAGCTGAAACCAGAATCTGTGTAATACCACAGTTACAGCAGTTGTTTCTCTGGGGGACTCGTCTCCTTTACATATTAGGTTTAGGTTTTAGCTCCCAACACTGAGATGAACAAACTGCAGCTTTGGGTTTTACTTCCTGATTGAGCTTTTCTTTAATTATGATCTCCTAATTTTACCAAAAATGTTTTTCATGACATGATATAAATTAAGGAGACAATATATTGGGGGAGCTAAAGATTAGGGTGATGGCAAGGAGGCCTACTTAACTCGAAAACTTGGAGCTCATGACCAAAGATAAATCTTCAAGATACCAGTGGAAAAAGCAGAAATTATAAATGGGGTTTGATAGTTGTAATTCCAGTACTTTGCCATTAATTATAGAGAAGAGCATAAATAATATATTATAAAAAATCTGATAGTTTTCTCAAACTTGGCACACCATTTACATTTATCTTTTCAGATGGTAATATATTTTTATTTTTAATCAAACAAATTTCTTGGATAAATTATTTTTTTATCAGACTAGTATCAATAAATTTAAGCTTAACTGTAGCTAATGTTTGAAAGTACGAAATACAGAGAACTTGTATTGTTAGCTTGTATTGATGGTTGTTGGCCTGGTCACTGCTCAGTCAGATAATCTTATTGGTTTTTCTAACTTGGGGCTAAATTATAGCACCATTTGACGTGGTTCTCAAGGCAAAGTGTTAATTTCTGAGACAAATGGAGCACAGCATAGCCAGCAGCGACTGGTTTCTTCTCGGTTTGCTGTTTTCCACTTCAGCTTGTACCTAGTGGTCTCCATTTATTTATATCAATATGGGTAAATAACTCTTTACTTTATTGGGCCGTTGGTGCCCTTTTGCTTCACATCGGTTAATTTGTTTTTATTTACCAAGTTTCCACCAGGGGAGTCGTACCAGAGTTTGAGAACTGCGGCCCTACAGAGGAGGTTCAAAGATTTACTGGGATTTCCATTTAATGACATAAGAAGGCATGGAGTCGGCCTCAAGGCTGTGAAGATGCAAAAAGGTTCTGGACTAAATCATCTCGTTCTGTTTAACCTCAGGTGCTGAAGTCCCTGCCTCGTATTGAAGGTCGTCCTGGTGCCTCTCTGCCACCACTGGACTTTAAGGCCCTGGAGGAGGGACTCCGAGCTGCACATGGGGACGAGATCACCCCTGAGGATGTAATGTCAGCAGCCATGTACCCCAAGGTGTTCCAGGAGTTCAAGGACTTCACCGGTGAGTGGGCAGACCTAGTAGCAGATTGTTTTTAGCCAGTGATAACAACCCATTGTTCTCGTGCTTAAAGTTAATTTGAGCTTTTGCTGGAAATGATTTTGTTTGGCTGTTTAGAGGTGCTAAACTAGAAAAGGCTTCCTTTCTGAATGATCCAGGAGAATCTAAGCAGCCTCAGGAACATTCAGATACCTTGATTAACCCCGGCTTTATTACCACTGATGGTTATAAACTGCCTCTGCTCCTTTATGAGGCTCTGTAATTACCCCACGGTGTTTTATTCACAGCTTCACTGAATGTCGACAACCACCAAAATCATTTCAGCAGTGTTTTTTCTAGTTACACCTGCAGTTGAAACTGTCACACACGTACACACTGTTTGTTCTCAAAGCCTCTGTGTGTGACTGTGTGCATCTTTGCTGTAAATGTTACCAATATCTAACAACACTACAAATTGTACATAAACGTGTTTTATCTGTTTCTCTGTTTGTTCAGCTAACTTTGGCCCAGTGGACTGTCTCAGCACCAGGCTGTTCCTGGATGGACCCAAGATTGCAGAGGAGTTTGAGGTACTTTCATACAACACTTCATACTAGCACAGGTTTTTTTTTTGTTTGTTTTTTATTCAAACTGAAATAGTTAACACAAATCTTATTAAGGTGTGTATGCTTTCACTTTGATGGGAATTTAGGCTTTTAAGTCTTGCTGTGAATAGATGCCATTCTTCTTTTCATCTGATTTCAGCGGGTTTGGTCACAATGGGAAGATAAAAGATTTGTTTTCACTTATAAATATATTGGGCACTGGGTGCGTGCCACTTTCACTAAGATTACACATATCTTCAATAACCAATCTATTGATCCAATAAATTATCGCTAAAATAGACATCTCCAGCTATAGAGCTTTTTGTTCATGAGGTTTTGTCCTCCAGTCCAGCCTCACTTTATTTATAAAGTATTTAATACAAACACAAAGGCCAATGTGCTCTGCAGATAAAAGCATAATATAGATAAACCCAATAGAACCAGTAAAATTCAAAATTAATAAAATAAAACGTATGGACTGGGGATGCAAACAAATATTCAACTTACAATTGTCGAATAATGGTTAATTAGATTAAAGTTTTTTCATCCGATTAACTGAAAATACCCGTTTAGATGGACCTTGCTTCAGTGCTGTAGTATGGCTGCCATCCAAGAGGGTGCTCCTGCTCAATCTAAAGCAGAGCCAGACCATCATGGTGGTGTGGAATTTTTTTTTGCACCGTTTAATGACAACAAGGACGCAAAATGCTCTTTATGTGGTTCTGTTTTTAAATGTAGACATTCAACAAGCTCCTTAAGATGTCAGCTGAATAGCTACCATTCAGCCAGGCTGCATGGTGGAGCAGAGTCAACTTCTCAACCAAAACTCACTGATGTGCTCAGAAGGCGAGGATGTGGTGATAGAAAAGCAGAGGGCATTATGCAAAAAATGGCCACGTGATAGAAAAAGACATGCCAAAAGCTCTGTTGATGGTCAGGACTTTTGTGGGAATTATTAGTGTTTCACACATTTTATTCTATTAAACTTTTGTTTCTATTCAGTAACCTAATATAATCCTGTTTTGTTATATTTTATAAATATGACCAAGTTCAATAATGTGAGAAAACCACAGTTTTTGTTTATTCAGTCAGTATTTAATGTAGGTGGCTCAATAAACTATTTAAATATGATTTGTCTATTTTAAAATTCTGCCCATTGTAAAAACAAATAACCCTTCATGTTATGGAAAGACCCTAGAAAAGAAGTTTTTAAAAAAGTATTCCCTACAGCCTTTGTATCATGTCTTTCCTTCTTTCCATGCCCTTCTACACTTCCTTGTGCCCTTCCTTGCCTTCTGTGATTCCCTCCTTGTGCCCTTCCTTTGTGTCCTTACCTCCCCTCCTTGTGTCTTTATCTCCCTTCTGTCATTCCTTCGTTGTGCCCTTACCTGCCCTCCTATCATTCCTTTTTTGTGTTCTTTCCTTCTAGCATTTCTTGTTTACCTTCTATCATTCCTCCCTTCTTTCTATCATTCCTCCCTTGTGTTCTTACCTTCCTTCTATATGGCCTTCCTTTTTTTTGGATGCAGATTTCTGTCGCCACTGTATCAAACTCTGCCACATTGACACGTTTGTGTTTTTGTGTTAAAATGACTGTAAAGGACTGAGAAGTCTGGAAAGGTGCATAATATTATACAAATAATGTGTAGGAAGCCTGAAGAAGTGCAAGAAAGAGTAAGTTAGAGGAGAGTATGTGGCCAAACATCTCTAAGGGAAAAATAATTTACACTGACTTGAGAAGATTACTGTTTGTTTACTCTTTCTTTTGGTGTGGGTGGAATATAGAGTGAAAAGGGGACAAAATATCAGGTCGAAGTCATTTTGCATATAAAGTGGGGCTAAAGGAGAGAAGAAAATCTAAAACAAGACCTTCCTCTTGGAATTTCGACATCTGCATCCAGCCTCAGTTTTAACTTGATCACTGTCATCAGTTGGGTTTAAACTGCTTGAACCTCCTCACCTGTACGCACTCGGCAGAAATATTCTGAAGACATCTGATGCTGACAGAAAGTTTCTCTCTGAACGGGGCTGTTTTTACCCAGAAAGTGCTGCGCAGTGGGGGGGTGGGGGGGGGGGGGGGCGTGCTTCAGCAGACTGACAGCAGAGCGCTGTTTGATGAGCAAAACTTTAGGCTGAAGAGTTCAAATCAGGAATGAAGCGTGAACTCCAAAGAGAAAAGACAGCCGCCGGTAGCCTCAGCAACAGACTGCAGGGACGATGAAGACGGGCATCCTGGGGTGCAGCTTTAGACTGAAGCAGAGAAAAATGCTTAATATTGTTCAACGTTTTCTATTGTTGGAGAACATTATTGGTTAGGAAGCCAATTGTCGTAGAAAACAAGAAAAGTACTCATTAGCCAAAACAGTTAATGCACTCTAGAAGGGTCCCTGGTTGGACATATTTTAGTGGAAAATGCTGGGTTTCTCCAGCTGTATGGAGTACAAATTAACATAGTGCGGCCCCTCCCCCATCTGTTGCTGTGCATTGCTGGTGAGAACTTTTCCCTGGTTCATGGGGGAAAAAATTGCAGCTATAGTGGAAAATATGGAGAATAATTTCCGAGCTAAAGCAAAATCTTTAAGCCTGGTTTATGCTTGACACATCCGTGAGGTCCGTCCGGCCATATTACATAATTTTCACTATGACACCCCTCTGCACGGCCAGAGGTTTACGCGCTGTGCACCTAGGGAAATTTCTAACTTTACACTGTTTCTAATTACATAAATATAGACGTCTTTATGATTTGGCCTATAAAGATCCCCTTGGACAGTAATCGCTGTCACTCTTGGAAGAAAGTCAGAGGCTTAAATGTTGAAACAACTGTTTTCTACTTCTACGTGTAGTGGGTG
Source organism: Fundulus heteroclitus (assembly GCF_011125445.2). Taxonomy (NCBI): domain Eukaryota; kingdom Metazoa; phylum Chordata; class Actinopteri; order Cyprinodontiformes; family Fundulidae; genus Fundulus; species Fundulus heteroclitus. Next base: position 23,720,981 of record NC_046374.1, on the reverse strand, counting down.
TATTACGCTTGGCGTAGGAGCCCAACACTGCCCTCTAGAGTCTAGAAGAAAAGTGCTTCTTTGGACGAAAAGCCACACGGAGCATAAATGCTACAGACGTTGTGTCCGCACGTCTCATTTCCGCGTGGAACGTATGTGTTAAGCTTAAAGCAACCTTGAGGCAACATTGTTTTAATAGTATAGATGTTGAGCTTTACCCTGAGCAGATAGCTCAGGGTAAAGTGTTGTTTTTTTTCTCCTCATAATGTGAGAATGTGGTTGCGACACAATGCTTATATCCCTGTTTACACTACCCTTTTTTAACCGTGCCGAGAACGGTCCGAGCTCGGTAACTGAGATAACTATCGAGTGTAAATGGAACGCAAACTGAACTGAACCGAGCCAGACACAACCGGACCGCGCTAAATCTAGACCAGTTCGATGGGTGGGCTCGGCCCGGTTTTTCAGTGGCTTGGTTCTCAGATAACAAAGAGAGCATGAGCAGACCGCATCGTCCCGTCAGACATTCATAAAAATACTAGCTTCCCTACCGTGCCACACGGTTTCCAGTGATGATTCTGCTTAGCAGTCTGATGAACCTCAATGTCTGTCGTTGTTTCCTGCATCTGTAAGCCCTGATTAGACGTTCGTTTGTCTTATCCACTTCCCAAAAGCCGACTCTGTCAAGTAAATTCACCAAAGGTTGCCTTCTTCGCCTGACTCTCCGCAAACAACGAAATATCACAATTATAACCAAACATAACTTCCTGAATGTTACGGGCGCCGCCATTTTGATTTGCTTGATTCTCTCCTTCAATCCTAGAGAGCAGTAGTACCGCAGATCGTCACTAGGAGGCGAGGAACCGAGCTAGCGTGATGTGTAAACAGTCGTCAGAACCAAGCTCGGCACGGTTAATTGATCCAAGCTCGGTCCGAACTCGGCATGGATCGGTTTAACAAGGGTGGTGTAAATGGGGCTTTAGTGCTGTAATGTGATTGACTCTGCTCCATGGCGGTAGTGCTGATCCAACCCAGCCTTGGCTAAACAACCTTCTATAGCTGAGACGGTTTCCTAATTACTGAACTGTTGTATCAGTTTTGGTTCACTTTGTTTTGTTTGTGATAATCTACCCTTTAAAGGTTTTAAGTTATCCACTTATAATAGATTAAAAAACTTCAGTAATACATATTCCCATCTCTTCTTGGTGTGATACAGTTTAAATGGGAAAGGTGATCTAAAATCCTACATTTTGTAGGAACCTCAAGGTTTTAAAAAAATATGTTTTGAATAAGGCGGCTGCAGGGTTAGTTGAATAATATCCTTTCCCTGTAGTTTCGATATCATGAATATTTTTGTTTGTTTTGGTTAAATCAAAGTTAAAAGCTCCGATGTGCACAGATCAAATAACCATCTGCATTTAGGGAAAACCATTAAAACCCTCACCTTAAGTCTCTGTGGCTGCTTTTCACAGCTTTCAGACAGCCAATCTGCACTCTCTCATCTTTTTAGCAGCATTAGGTTATATGTCCAAGGAAAACGCACCATTCAGCTCAAAGCTGCTTCTCGTTACAGTTCTTTTGTTTACTTTAAAAAATTATTTTTTTAAATTCTCCCAGCAGGAGAACTGTCAGATTTTACTCATTCAGAGCAAGAGCTTTGCATGTCCAAATAAAAAATGAAAGAAACTGATTATTTTTTTAACTGTCTCAATTTTAAAATGACATTTTTATACTATGACGTGTTTTCTTCAACAAAAAGGAAATCTGTCACAATCACTGGATATTCTGACACTTCTTGTTGAGCTGACGATCAGACCACAATTCCTACATTTTCCACTTTTCTTCGACTTAAACTTCCAAACATCTGAGATCATTTTGGGGTATTTTTTTTACATTCAAGTACCGACTTTTACAAAGATTTAATGGAGATCTAAGTAAATAGTCAAGGTTTTATCATGTGTATGCTCTAAAGAAAACAATTGATTCCCCAGAAACTCATGAAGTCCAGTGCAGAATTGGTTGTCGACATTCAGTGAAGCTCTTTCTACACTTTGAACCGGCGTTGAATTTGTAGGTCCCTACTTTAACAAAGAAAATAAACCTATTTTGTTAATTTTATTTTGTTTAGTGAGCAGGTAGAGCAAAAAATAAAAAATAAAATCACTGTGCTTATTTTTTTATACATTTACACTTGATTCTTCACCTAGATGTTTGACCTTGGGGCCAAATCCTTTCACAATAACCCTGTTCTAGGCTAGGCCAGCCATGGCAACTGAATAAATACTGCCTTTCATTTGAACACCCCTGTGAAGCTGACATTTACTCAACACCAGCTCTGCTACAACAATCTTATTAGAAGAAGAAACCAGTTTTTTCACCGGTTCAGACACATTTGGAGTGGAATATAATAGAAATAACCTTTTATTGCCCCTCAGTGGGGAAATGCACATGTAACAGCAGCAAAGTGAAAGGCAGATGGAGCATGTATACACACTCACTCATATATATATATATATATATATATATATATATATATATATATATATATATATATATATATATATATATATATATATATATATATATATATATATATATATATATATATCCAGGAGACAGGCCAGTATATCAGGAGACGTGGAGGAGGCCGTAGGAGGGCAACAACCCTGCAGCAGGACTGCTACCTCCACCTCTGTGCAAGGAGGAGCAGGAGGAGCTCTGCCAGAGCCCTGCAACATGACCTCCAGCAGGCCACTGATGTGCATGTGTCTGCTCAAACAATCAGAAACAGACTCCATGAGGGTGGTACGAAGGCCTGACGTCCACAGGTGGGGGTTATGCTTACAGCCCAACACCATGCAGGATGTTTGGCATTTGCCAGAGAACACCAAGATTGGCAAATTCGTCACTGGCCCCCTGTGCTCTTCACAGATGAAAGCAGGTTCACACTGAGCACATGTGACAGTGTCTGGAGATGCCGTGGAGAACGTTCTGCTGCCAGCAGCATCCTCCAACATTACCGGTTTGGCAGTGGGTCAGTAATGCTGTGGGGTGGCATTTCTTTGGGAAGTGGCTCAGCCCTCCATGTGCTCCTCAGACATTGTCTGACTGCCATTGGGTACAGAGATGAGATCCTCAGACCCAATGTGAGACCATATGCTGGTGCTGTTGGCTCTAGGTTCGTCCTAATGCAAGACAATGCTAGACCTCATGTAGCTGGAGTGTGTCAGCAGTCCTGCAAGATGAAGGCATTGATGCTATGGACCGGCCCACCGTTCCCCAGACCTGAATCCAACTGAGCACATCTGGGACATCATGTCTCGCTCCATCCACCAACGGCACGCTGCACCACAGACTGTCCAAGAGTTGGCGGATGCGTTAGTCCAGGTCTGGGAGGAGATCCCTCAGGAGACCATCCTCCACCTCATAAGGAGCATGCCCCCGGGCGTTGTAGGGAGGTCATACAGGCACAGGGAGGCCACACATGCTACTGAGCCTCATTTTGACTTGTTTTAAGGACATTACATCAAAGATCCGCCTGTAGTGTGTTTTTCCACTTCCATATCCAGACCTCCATGGGTTAATAATTTGATTTCCATTGATAATTTTTGTGCGATTTTTGTTGTCGGCACATTCAACTGTGTAAAGAACAAAATATATAATAAGAATATTTAATTCATTCAGATCTAAGATGTTATTTTAGTGTTCCCTTTATTTATTTTAGGTGTGTGCGTAAAACAAATAAGAATAAGACTGTAAAGTACAAATTTACAAATTACTTAATTTCACTAAAAAATGTTAGTGTGCAGCTGAGTAGGGTAAATAAGTATGGGAGTGGTAACCTAGTGGTTGTGCATGACGCCTGCATTCTGTGAAGGCTGCACACTCCTTGGTTCGAATCCCACAGACTGCTGCTCTGTTACTGAGCAAGACAGGTAGCCCCCAGAATGCTCCATGGAAGCCGCACAGTGGCAGCCCAATGCTCCCCGAGGGATGGATTCAATGCAGAAGACACATTTCATTGGCATGCACAAAAATTATAATTTTCAAAAATGTGGTTATTTATGCATTAAAAACACCCACTTAAACTATTTACAGGAATGAAAAATATATGCCATGACAACATGGATGTTAAGTTTGTTGTGAGCATTGAGGGTTATAAAGTCTAACAGCTGCTGGGAGGAAGGATCTGTGATGATGTTCCTTTGTGCATTTAGGATGCAGCTGAACTGAAGGAGCTCTCCAGTTCAGCAGCAGCTTCATGCATGGGGTGGGAACCACTGTCCAAGAGTGATGCTATTATTGTCCTTCTGTCTCCCACCGCCTGCACTGGTTTGAGAGGGCATCATGAGACGAGTCTAGGAAAGATAAAAGCATGAATGACCATTTCAAGGGTATCATGAGGAAGCTAGGGCTGGACTTTGCTACTTAGCCTCAGATGATAGAAACATGACTGGACTACTTCACTGACCAGTCTGTGCAATAACGCCATCTGAACGTCCTTTCAGATGAGTCCAAAGAGCAAACAGCTCTGCTGCATCCTGTCATATAAAAATAATCTTCTTGGTTTATTTAGCTTCTCTAAAAAGTAATGCAAATTAAAACAAGTAGTTAAAAACCCAGCAGCATGAAATTATCCCTTAACTCGCGCCTGCAGGGTAAAGGTCTGATAATCATATTTTGAAGCTCAGTTAATTATAGCGCTCCTAACCCTACAATAAATGTCTGCTCCTTGTCCTCAGATGGCACATTTTCTTTACAGTATTTTGATCGCTCTGCCGTTGCGTGTTAAATATTGATGACCTGGTGATCAAAAAGCTGCTTAGCTGAGCTAACCAGCACTGAGGGGCAAACCGAGTTGGCTCAGTTTGGCTTCCTCCCATGAGAGCCGACGGTGAAGTGTGAGCTGGAGCTGCACAGACGCATCATGTAGGTGGCGGTGTTTGTCAGGTTGCCCGGGTAATTATTAGGCGCTCCTTAGAGGGACGTTTATTTCTGTGCCCGAGCGTGGCAGCTTCTGCTGCGCTGGCTGATTTGTTGAACCACGGGAGGTCGGGACAAAGCACAGACGGAGAGAGATAACACTTTGCTTCTAAGGCAGCCGTCGTGGTTATCAGGGCAGATTTAAGGAGCAAATCTGTTTGAGGGCCAGACTACAGTGAAGGCGGGGAGCTGCTGATGGTGTGGGACTTGTGTATAAAGAAAGAAAAGGCTCTCACAGTAATCCTTTTACTTATGTTTAGCAGTTTATTTCAAATCTCTCCTAATCTGAACACTGCTGGAACACTGCTCTGTTTTTTGTTTTTTTTGTGCTGCATCAACTTATTTCAGCAGGATTTCTGAAAAGTTTTGCAGAGTAATCTAAATCTCATCTCTACTTCTGCCAAATTAGGTTGGATCAAACCTCTTTAGGCTCACAAGCCAATAAACGCTAATTGCAACAGCAAGCACTGCATAAATACTCACTTCTTCTCCCCCCATTCATTTAACCACTTTGGTCCCATTTCTACCACAGACCTGTCTTGCAAGGAAGACCAGGCCGAGATAACAGCAACACACTTTAATTACAACAATTGCACAACAGAGTAGTAAGATGCATACAAACTCACCTAGGAACACCTGCTCAGAGTGATGCTAGAGTTTTAACCGGGGTTTTGCAGGTAAGCTTCAGATTAAAGATTATTTCAAAGTGATGAAAAACCCAAAATCTTTCCTTCCTGGTTGAATTCTTACTCCTGGTGATGAAACTTGCTTTTTCAAAACATTTTTGTTTACATATAAAGGAAGAAACTGAATAAAAACAGATTCTAATGGCTTTTCAATCACTTATTATTGTTATGAAATCCTGATAAGAGCTTCATCATCTTATAAATTGATGAATGTATCTCTCAAAATGAAAGCTTATTCAGAAATCCGCTGTACTTAAAAGTTGGCTCCATCTCCTTACCATTACTTGCTTTTAAAGTTTCCTAGTGCCCATCCTCTTTTCCTTGAAGTATTAAAAGAACACGGGCTGCAAGATACTTTCGACAGTAATGCAATGCCACCGTCATTTGTGATATATGTTCTCCTTTCCTCTCATCTTGGCCTCCATCAGGCTGTAACCTTTAGCATTCTGAGCAATGTGACCATCTGCTGCTACTAGACTCTTTCCAGCTGCATAAACATTGCATTACCATGTAAAATGCATGTTCGTAAAACTTGGAATAAATTCAGCAAAACTATAAAAAGTCCTTTACGATGATATGCTTACAATATATTGTGCTGCATTAGGGAAAAAACATTGGTTTGCTTCAGCCCATATGGACCATATCGAAACCCACCACAGTATGTTGTGACATTAAGCACATTTTAAGTTATTTAATGTTTAATAAATACCTCTCGGTCTGTAAGATATTGTCCGGTGAATATCAGCTGATATCAGGACAATAGTTGAAAGGAATGATTTGAGCACTGCTGATCTTTTAACAGCAAACTCTGCACACATATGGAATAAAGGAGTGACAACTTCTCTTTTGAACTTCTCTTGAAGTTTAAGAATTTAACAGAAAAAAATGAACATCCAGAGAACATTGCTATAGGTCGCTGTTTATCTGATTTAACACTATTTCAATCAACAAATCCTCTCTACTAGGCTAGTGAGACTTAATTAAACTACTTAGCAAAATGAAGATAAAAAGAAGCTAAGGATCTATGTACACATAAAAGAAACAAAAGAATAAATTAAAATGGTCGATCGTCAGAAGGATTCAGTGGATCCTGGTTCACTGCAGATCTAAGTTGGAGAACTAAAGTTCATCTTAAAGAACGTAGAATGAGATCAAATTAGCTTAACTAATTTAGAACAACATTTGGTATGTGGTTCCACCCATCCACAATGCAAATCCTGGGTTAAACAGACCATTATTTGCTAAAATAGCATTTTAAAGAATAATTTGCTAAGTGAAAATCAATGACTTTAGGACACTTGATTTTATTAATGCAATAATACCTTTGGGAAGCTAAGGGTGCTGTAGCAATCGGTCGGTTGATGGGTTAATCCTAAAGTTATACAAAACACCATAAATCAACATTAATCTTCCATATTAATGATGTACTAATGCTCAAAGCATTATTGAATGATGGCAAAGCTAAATGAAAACTAGCATTATGTTTAAAACGAAACATGTTGACGTTTACTCAGTGGTGGCGCTATGCTAGCGGACATTTGCCGCTAATTTAAAAAGACTGCAAGCTCAATTTGGTCATAATGAGCAGACCGGAGAACACAACAGTATCCCATCGATGTGTAAAACCCTTTAGAAGTAAAGTTAGTTATAACTGTAAAAACACACTCAAACTACATCAAAGCTTGGTTTCCAGAACGCTAGGGGAAGCTAGCCTATAATTACCTGACTCCGCCAGATAGATTTGCTCCGCATATCCATCTGGAAACCTTCCGTTGAAGTAATTTTGGGAAGGGGCGAAAATACTGGTTAGCTGATTGGCCTGTGTTGGTGATAGACGGGCCAAATGAACCAATCAGATTCGTCGTCGCTCTGTTACGAGCGACGACGAAAACAACCACAAGCCAAGCTACTCTTGCTGCTGCAGGTAAAGGCTCGTTAGCTCAGCAAAGAAATACTCTGTAATTCCGATAAAACTTGCTTGATAGCCACGCTAACGCTAGTTTCATCGGCTGAAGCCGCCATGTTCTTTAGACTGAACTGTCGCGCTTTTCGTTGCGTCACACCTCAACCCGCCTCAAAGCCAACGCTGATTGGACGTTCGTTTGGTAAACGGCTCCAAATTTTCTTTAACGGAAAGTAGCCAGACTGATCTGCGAGTGAAACCTTGAAAACTCGCGAGATCAGGATGGTCTCACGAGGCTAAGCCTATAACGCTGTCAAGCTTTAAATCATTAGGAAAACCATTGTAAACTTTCCCTGTTCGTTCTCTCCATCGTTGTCTGTGGTTGTGGCAACATGCCCTCCGGTTGCTGTGATTTACTCCAAGGTAAAGCTGGTTATCTCAGCAGCGAGCAGGGGGCTAGCTCAAAAGGGGAAAACAGCCGTCGTTTGGGAAACCAGGACTGATCGAGCTGTACACGGCTCCTGGGAGCGGGTGCGCTCGGGCTGTGGAAGCGGGGACCTCCGCTCGGCCTCTCTGGCGTAGCTGCTTCCTGTGAGGACCTGTGCAAGTTACAGCGGGCGACTTCAGATCAGCTTTCCTCTTAGCTTGGCCTGGCCGTAGGAGAGGAGACCGCTCCACGTCTCGAGCAAACCATCTTCAGTGCACTCAGCTGTTAAGTTCGGATGTTGGTTTCACAGAAAAGAGACTTTACTTAGCCTGGCTGGCACTGCAAATGTTCGTAGGTGTCCGAACCCATGTGGACCCAGGTGGCTGTCTCTCCGATGCGGCTGTTGAGGAGCAGCGTGCTGAAGAGGGCGATTGTACTGTGGCCAGGGGGGTTTATACAGTGGCTCCCTGCTGTGAGAACAGTCCCTTAAGGGCCTGTAAAGGTCTCAGATTTCAGTAGCTTTTAACCTCAGTCTGATTTTATTTCTCAAGGCTTGATTACACAAGTATCAATTCTGTGATTTTTTTATTTATTTTTTTACTGAAACCTGACTGACTCGGTGAGAGAATCAAATTGGTGGCTGAATATTCCCGCAGTTCTTCCCTGACCATGGATTCAAGCACTTTAGACTGAAACGCTGTATAAAAGCAGGGCTATAGTTGTTTTAAAATTCCTGCAACACCTCCTTTCACATTACTCTGGCTGCTATCATTAACCCACATAAAGGGTACTTCTAGCACAAAAAGGACAAGAAAGATCATTAGACTGCCTGTGACTGCTATGTGCTGATGACTCACAATATTAATGACATTTAACGGCGTTATGAACGCAGGCCTTCAGAAGCGGGGACCTACTTGTGCACATCATGACTCTGAAGGCACAGCTGACGCCAGTCATTAATGAAATCTTATCAAAGACCTGATTCAGGCACAAGTTGAAAGTTGTAGCTCCGCAGAGATAAGCAGCTGAATGTGACAGATTGGAGCTGGGTGCTCGAGGGGCCTCTTTAGGTAAATGTACACAGCATGGGAGGCCTGTATATAGACACCACAGATGAATCACTGATATGAAACATGCATGATGCACCAGGGGTGCTGTCGAGAGGGGTAACAGAGAGCAAAACAGGAGGCAGGAAGAGCTTGATTACGTTGGTAAAACTGGAGGAGGATAAATCATAGCCGTTTTAATTACTGATATTTATGTTTACTAATATATTAACATATATTTATACAGGTTGTCTCATTGAGATCCAAGATCACATTTATAAAAGAGACCTGCTTTGATGAAACAAAAAACAGACATTAGCATTATGAATACTTAAAGCATTTGATTTGCGTCATGAAAAGGTTTCTCTACATGTCTTAATTGTCCCAGAGGCCCAAAATGATCACCATCATTTCTCTTGTGATCTGATATTTGAATGTTTCAACTCCAGCTGTCATTAAGTCATTATAACGGCACAAGAGCCGTAAGAAGCCCTTGGCTCACTGATCATTAATCACTGATTGGGAGCAGAGGTGACGTCACTCTAGAGATGCAGTGATCCAGTTTATTTCCAATCAGATACCTGGACAGAACATATCGGCCGATACCGATCTGATACTACTGTTGAATTAATGAACCGTGTACCTCTCCACGTGAGTGAAGGAATCAGGCTTGACATAAACATTGTTTTAAAAAAGGTCTGCATGCTCTTTATTATGGTGCTTACTTAGTTTGTGGTTAAAAAGAAAAGAAATGACTGGATCGGAATCATCCAGTCATTTCATTCATCATTCATCCGAAATCAGATCCAGTTAATTGGTCGAATTCTGAGCAGTTATCTGATCCGGATCTGTGCATCGCTGTTACTCCTGTGTCAGAGAGCAGTTTGCGTTACACCACTTTGCAGTTGAAAGGGATTTCATTAACATTTTAAAACGGCATTTTTAAGTGGCTTTATGCATCTTCTATTAGTGAATAGCATTGTTAGCTTAATTGGCACTGTTAACGTTTCTGACTTTAAACATCAGTTTAATTTGTGTTCCCCTTGATTACTGTGCAGCACCAAAACCGTGACATTTCTAAGAAAAGACTTGTAACTTCCTAGTCTTGTGACGGATCGTATTTTTTTTAAAAGAATAGAAGCTCAAATCTACTGCAATATTTTAAACTATTTGCTGAAGTCTCAAACCTCAGTAGAGAATGGCTTCCTCTGTCGTCTTAAATGCCTCGCTGATACTGAGAACAGCTAGCTTTGGGTCCATTTCCCTCAGTAACAACATCGACAGCTAAGAGTGTTTTTTATTAGCACATCCAGTTAGGTTAAAGCAATAGTTTTATTGTGCTGAATACCTTCTTTAGAGGTTAAAGAAAAGTCGTTTCTGCCTACAAGCACCTGAAATCAGCCTGTAACTTTTAACATCCTGTTGACTGGGAGCACATACAGAGAGGGAGGTTATTACTGGGTAAAAAAACTAAAGCCTTAGTTGGTCTTATGGCTTGTAGGCTGGCAGAGAGGAGTTCATTATAGCTGCATTATACGTGTACATGATGACATCAGACTAAACCCTCACTAAAAAGATGAATTAATCTTGTAAACACTCCACAGGCAGACTCTCTATTTTTAATAGGAACAGCTGTAAGGAAATATCATGAGGAAGTTGCATGGCTGTAGAAGGCAAAATAGTTTCCTTGCATAAGCGTTGGAAGAGTTTGGGTAACCACCCAAAGAAGGAGACGAGTTCGGATTAAAGGAAGTTTCAGAAAAGAACGGCAAGAGATGAGAAAACACAAGCATTAAGAAAAGGTGTTTTGTCACCAGATGTGGGATGAAGAGTCAGAGAGGTATAATAAAAATGGAGATCAGTGCATATCTGCAGCGGGGTGTATTTTTGTCTCTGCGCCAACACTTAGTTTGGAATATCAATGGAAACCAGGCAGCTTGAAATAAACAGAAGGGTCAAGGCAGGGGGAGGAAAAACAAGCCGGCGGACGGCTGATAAAAGAGAAGCTGAAATGGGTCGATGAAGGAGCCTGATAGTAAAGATGCTGCAGAGCAGCAATACAAAACTGTGACACATGGGAGGACTGACAAATACAGAGGTGAACAAACAGAATCAGAAAACGTTTCAGACAGATGCAAAGAGCTATCTGAACAGCCATGAGATAAATTAAGAGGTGCGACGGTAAACATCAGGAGGGAAAGACCTGCAGCAGTGACCAGAATTGTTATGAGAAGGAAAAAGGTGCGTCTGGTGTCAACACACAAACATGGAAGAGTGTCTCTATCTGAAGAGCCCCTACATGTTGTAAGAAACTGTGTACAGATCAGCTAAAGACAGGAGATATGTTTATTATTTCCTCCAGTCTGACTTCATGCATCGCTTTCCTGTTGCCTGCCAGCTTTTCTTTATCTCTGTGATTGTCAGTCCTCCTCTCCTACTCCTCTGTTGGATGTCAAAGAGCGGCTGCTAGAAGCCTGTCTGGAATAATCACATTGATACTTCACCGACACATTCAGACCATGATTTATGTACAGGTGCATCAATCACAGTACATTTCATTTTCTACCACACCTTTTTCCTTAAACACAACTTTCCTCTTTAACAACCTTTTGTGACTTACCGTCCTCGTTGAGGATTTATTTAGACAGAAATGTCCATGTACGGTACAGTATATGCACTCATTACTAGGGTTATGGTTATCCTTGTACACCTTTTTAATCCCCTTTTTCCTTCCATTAAACTTTCCAAGAAAATGCTTTAATACAGCCAGTGTTGTGGGACCCATTTGTGCTGTCCAGTCGCCTGATTGTTGGGTCACTGTCAACACACTGCAAAAACGGAACTAGAAATAAGTAAAATGTTCTTAAAATGAGTTTATTTGTCCTTGATTTGAGAAGGTGTTACGGCCTGGTGGACGTAACAGAAGGTAAATAAGATGGAATGAGATTTTTGCACTTAAAATGGGAACAATTCATCTCCATCTAATTTCAAGTGCAGGATATCTAATTATCTTATTTTAGGGGTCAAAATACTCATTCCATTGGCAGATAATCTTATTTACCAGCTCAAATCAAGAACAAATACACTAACTTTAAGAACAGTTGACTTCTTTTTAGATCTGTTTTTGCAGTGCAGTCGAAACAACGTAACATTTCTGAATGGAAAAATCCTTTCCTGTATTGGTCTTCTTAAATTAACTACATTTGAGCTTTTCATTAGCTTAATAGCCATAATCAACTAAATTAATAAACACTTGAAATAAATCAGTCGGCAGTCAATCTGTATAATATGAGCTTCAGTTGTTTAAGTGAAATACTGAAAGAAACCTTTAAACGATGTTCTCTTTCGTGGAGATGCAGCTGTAAGGACGGGACTCTGGTGCAGCTGAAGCTCTGAAATCATACAGCACGCGTGATCCTAAACACCTAAAAAGCAGAGCGGTTAAGATGTGACAAGTAAACACAGAGCTTTTCCCGACCAAGGTGAACGTTTTGGGGAATAGTTTGCACCCCATCGCTAATAGACCAGCGGCAGACACGAGCGCCTCCAAATGAAACTGGCGGCCCTAACGCCCACGGCAGCACTTGACATGTTTTCCTGCTGCGAGGGCAAATCTGCCTGTCTGGTTTGATCTCTTTTGAACGTCCTGAAATCGTGCAGCATTTCTGATGACTAACCACGGCGACGCTGTGGCCCCGCTGCAGAAATGCTAATAACACAGTGTAGCCTTCTGCTGCCTGCATACAGATCAACGCTGTGGAAAAGGGAGCATAAACCACGCTGTCGCACAATAAATCACTTTATTTCTGCGGAGGTGGCACACTGATGGAAGTCCTCGAGTAAGGGCCAAATGTGTTTTTAGGTATTCTACAGACCCGAAGTATAGTAAAAATATGTTTCCACACTATTGGGTATTCTCCTTTTTCTAACAGTTAATCTGCGTTTCTGCCAAAAGGATTATTTAAACTAAAAATCCTATTCAAAACCTAGATAACACAAGCTTTTCATCTCTTTTTTTGGGGAAAAGTGAAACTGGCTCAGAGGCTGCCCTTTCTCCTTTTTTCTATAAATATGTCTATCATCAATATATAATGTTACTGTAATATAATTTCACTTATAGTGGACATGGCTAACTTTTAGTATGCTTCCCTTCCACTATTTCCACACCAAGACACATCAGTGTTTGTGCTTCATGGAAGTGCCTCTAAATGATGCGTTCACTGACGGGGAGAAATGGCAGCTTTTTTTGGTTACTGACCATCCAATCATCCGTCAGGGCCAGTTAAAGCTCTGTACATCCCATGTTGGACTATTTTGCTCTTTGCTCTTAACTCTTCAAGAGAACCGTAACACTGTGAAAACCCTCCAATGGGTGGCTTCTAAAAAATGTACAACTGCTACATTGATCCACGGTTTAGTCATTTTTCCAGAACTTACTGAAAACAGTTTAAAACTAAGCCTAATATAAGAGTTGTAAATATTGAATTTTGTTCCCCAAAAAAAAGTCAAAAACAAAGCAACTGGACTTGTTTTCCGTAGTTGAAGATGTTTCGCTTCCTCTCCAGGAAGCTTTCTCAATTCAAAAAGTCTGTAGTAATGTGGAGTACCAAGCTTTATACTACTGCCTAACAAAGGCCTTGTAATGGCTTAGATAACATGCAAATACAACCGAAACAGGTCCACCCCTTAGTAATGGGCGGTCGTTAAAGCCATTAAGCCAGCAGATTGGACCGAAACTGGTCCACTCCTATGTAACGAGGAGTCGTTAGGGTCGTTATTGGCTTGTCTTAAAGGAACAATGTTTTGATCACCCGAATGAGGATGAGAACTGAGGTGATGATTGGCTTCGTCTTCATTGATTTCGTCTTCAACTACGGAAAACAAGTCCAGTTGCTTTGTTTTTTACTTATTTTTTGGAATGACCATGACCTGGATTACTGAGAATCTTCAGCAGCATATTGAATTTTAATAACTGTGCCATATTATGGAGTAGTTAAGTATAGAATACAGTAAAAAAGGTGCTAGATCTTCAGCTTCATCACTGGGATACGTGTGTCCAGTAAGAACGGCACCCAGGGGAAACATCGTTCTTGTCTGATTGTCTTTTATTGCTTCGGGTGGATGCAGCAGTCCCGTAACTTGTCTCCTTTCCTGCTCAGGTGGAGCTGGAGAGAGGAAAGACCCTCCACATCAAGGCTCTGGCGCTGGGCGACCTGAACAAGGCCGGGCAGAGAGAGGTGTTCTTTGAGCTGAACGGACAGCTGAGGTCGGTGCTGGTCAAAGACACCGTGGCCATGAAGGTACGGAGGGGGCCATGATGTACAGCCGGGGTAGATCAGCGGGTTTATGGGAGGCACTGGTGGAGGGATAAACGAGGGACGTCTGATAGATGAGCTGCTTCAGAGATGAATAGACGTCTGTGGGTAAACTATTAATAGAAGGGCGGTGGGTGGAGGAGGGGACCTTTTATTCTGACACCAGACCGTCTAAAACGACTGACACGGTGAGTCACTAATTTTTATTCATGGGAACAAAACGCATGTGGAGCGTGGTTTGAGGCTCAGCGGGAATGTTTGACTGTTCAGCTGAATGAGCAGTTGTCTGGTTGAGAGGATAAATGGAGGCAGATGTGTATGGATGACTGACGGCATTGATGAATCACGCTTTTAATCCCCCTTTTTCCAGGAAATGAAGTTCCATCCCAAGGCTCAGAAGTCCATCAAGGGTCAGGTGGGAGCGCCGATGCCCGGAAAAGTCCTGGAGGTCAAAGTTAAAGTCGGATCCAAGGTCAGTTTCTAAGCGCTCAGGCCAGGATTTTTGTTACCTTGGTTTGAGTTATTCTTCAATCCTCAAGTCGTCACTCACATGGTAGGTTTTGAACCTGTGCAGTGCAGAGATTGATGTCAACTCAGAGCTGCCGAGACTTAAAACCGCAGTTTGTGCCGTCAGGATCTCTGCCCCGCCGCTCCTGACACGGTGATCCATTTCAATACATCTGACATTTGCACAGTGTCAGCAGAGCTGCACCAATATTTATCTTTTGTTTCCTCACCTCAAAACGTGTCGTATGCAGCTAAAAACAACCAGCCTAGCCTGACAAAAGGAAGGAGCGGTTTAGAAGAATAGTATGAAGTGTAAACTCTTCCATTGCTGCTTTCCTTTTGATTCATTTGGACATCCTCAACACTAAAGATGTACAAATCAATTTCCCAACCATCAGAATCAGTTTCTCTCTACAGAGGTTCTGCCCAGCAAACACCAAAAGGTTTAATTATTGAATGAATCAAAGTAAGAACATCTTTTTCATTCTATAATTGCATCGACCAATCGTTTCATTTAATGCACCTTTTTGCATGTTTTAATAGAGGCTAGGGACATCTTTTCTGATGCTTTAGTGTTGATAAAATTGTAATTCCTCCATTTATCGTTAGATTCGAAACTTCTAGGTCTACCAAAGAACTTGCAAAGCATTTATTTCCCATTTGTGTTATAGTCCTTAGAATAAAACATCATGAATTGTTAAAAACTGGGCTTGGCAGGTTAGATGTTGAAGAAAACAAAGTGAAAACCAGGGTAAGCCTCGACAGGTGATGATTCATTTCTAAATACCTTGATTTGCTAAGGTGGTGTGGTTGTATTCCTAAATCTGAGCTTTGCTCTGTTGCAATATTCATGCAGTAAGGCGCTACCTCAAACACAATCATACTTCACCTTGTCCACTAATGATGGGTTTCCTTTTCCTCTGGAAAGGTCAGTCATGCAGGTTCAACTCAGAAAGTGAAACTAGTGTAGATTCACTGCTCAGGGATATATTTTAGGCATTTAATTTAGTTTTTTGGCTCCACGAGGCAGGAGAAGCATAACAGGTCATCCACATATATTAATGGAAAGTCGAGTGGAAGGAAAAGGTGTGATAAAGGTTTCCAAGCTACAGAGATAACTGCGTCCTTGAAAATCATATTAGAGAGTCTGGTGGAGATTCAAAAGCCGCCACACACAGATCGAGGACGTCAGGTGTATCTTAGCTGGATTAAGGAGAAAAAGGACTACAGCAATCTAAGCCCTCCTTTTCAGATAAAAAGTAAACGGTGCATTTAATTAGAAAATCGAGGTCACAGAGGTCTTGAAGAAGAGGAGATGCCCTGGATGTTACTTGGGGAGTCCCGTCATCTGTGGACAAGCTTTATGTAGAAGCTAATGTCACTTCCCTGCAGGGCTGCCCACACCGCAGCAAGTTTACTGACCGTGGTATCACCGCTGTCTATCGGCCAGGAAACTATCATGACCTAAACCTGACGGAGAAACTGGATCTTCTCCAGCAGGAAGACGAGGCACCACAGACTGATCGCCTTTTCCTACCACACTAAAAGCTTTTTACTGCTGTTCAACCATCTGTCTGCTTGGATAACAGCGCTCTGTGAACAGGTGGCTTTTTAAGCAGTCACCTTTTTGGCCTACCTGGAAGGTCTTAACATGGCGCCGATGTTTCTGCATTGAAATTAGGGCTGAACGATTTTGGAAAATAATCTAATTGCAATTTTTTTTTCTTAATATTGCGATCTAAAGCGATTGTTTTTTTTTTTTTGTTTTTTTTTATATATATACAAACAACAAATCAATTTGTTCCTCGCCGTGTGGATTAGTTGCTAAAAGACTCACAGCATCTAAACTCTGTGCAGTAATGATTGTGTTCTGCCTACGATATATTTCAATCAAAATTGCAATTTTGACTTTTCTCCGCATTAACCACAAAAATGGCCTCTAAATAAAGATGTTTGTAAACAAGGACTATTTTAAACATGAACTTTTAATGTTTCTATTGATCAGAATATTATTCAAGAGAACAGCTTTTAATTTAATTGGACATCAATCCTTGTTGAACATAAAGTGCAACCAACAAGTCTGTATTAAACTGATTGATCAGTACTTAATGTTTTGTATGATTATATAAACTCTAAAACAAGTAATAAAATTAGATTATCTCACTGCTGCAACTCTCTTCCCTTCCATGTGGAGGCAAACCCACTTTAAACATTTTACCGACACCTAATGGACGTGTCTAATTCCCTAATTGTTACATAGCCAAAAATTGCTGAGCTCTGCGATTTGGAAATTGCGTTTTTTTTAAATCAAGATTATATTGAAAATGCAATTAATTGTTCAGCCCTAGTTGAAATCTAGTTTTCTGCCGTGCAATTTCCCGAGAAACTGAGCCGTAACTGTCAAATTTAATAGAACTGATGACTTTTCAGTCATTTTGTGATTCACTGGTCTTGATCGTCAACCCGTCCTTATATCTGCTGCAGGTGGAGAAGGGTCAGCCGCTCTGCGTCCTGTCGGCCATGAAGATGGAGACGGTGGTCAACTCGCCCATAAGCGGGACGGTCAAGGCGGTCCACGTGGAGCCGGAAACCTCTCTGGAGGGAGATGACCTGATACTGGAGATCGAGGAGTAGAGGGAGGAAGGGGTGGAGGCAGAGAGAGGGAGGGAGGGAGAGGGCAGCGGGACGTAGACGATGAGATGGTAGAAAAAAACTGATGGAGGTGGAGCAAGGCGCTGGGTTTGTACATATTAGGCTTAGCCATCAGTACAAGTAATGAAGCTCTATGCATATCATGGCACCTGATGGATGTAGAGGCGGTCGTGAAATTTAACAGTTCAACGTCTTTACTAATCTTCTGTCACATTGTGGAAACTAAGCTGAATGAATATTTCATATTTAAATCATGATACATTCCTCTGCATAGTCTTAAACATGATGCGCTGCAACGAGCCAACCACGTGGAACACTAACCGGGTCGTAAAACACCTACTTGAAATAAAAAACGCCACATTTTCCAGGTCAGCGGCGTTCGTCTGATGCTGTTGCTCTTAGAGCGGCGAGATTCAACAGACTGCTGCCGTGTTTGTTTGTTTTTTTAATTAGCAGGGGTCTCTGGGGAGGTATTACCAAATATTGTGAAATCAAAACGCAATCTTTTATGCTCACCTTTAGAAGAATATGAATCCTTGGCCCTGGCCGCGCTGCATTCTGGGAATGTGTAATCACTGCAAGTGTTTAACTCTCACTTTTTTTTTCAAAGAAAATGAGTTCACAGGTGAAAAAGTGCACAGAAAATATTTAGAAAACACAAAGCACAGCAACAACAGTTATTCTCTCCCGACACAAAATGAAAAAAAACACGTTCTGTTACTGCATCAGTAATTACTTTTAGTTTCGTCCCAAATACAGTTCATTTAAAATTCCCAAATGGGCCGTTTCAGAACCGCTTAAGCTCCACCTGTCGTATTGTTTTAGGTTTCCAGAGAACAAAGTTTTTGCCCTTTTCTCTTCATGGCCAGAACGTGGTGAACGCTTTTTATCGGGGTTTCTTCGTTAAATGGGATTACAGCATGTCACTTTTAATGGGGTCACATTTTTTTCCCCCTTGCCTCCCCTTATGAATAAATAGTCAGTCAACTAATGTGAAATTAGCCGGGCTAAGAGGAGACTCTGGAGACTCCTGGTGGCAGCAGCGCTTGTCTTTATATTTCCGACGTGTGCGCGTGTGTGTTTGCATAAACAAGTCAAATATAAGGACGGACTCCATGAGGCCTCTGCAGCACACCCCTGAGATGAAAACCCATTCGAATGGAGATGAAATATTCATGCTCACACATGCCCCTGTTCAGAAATACTCCTGCTGGCCTCTGTGTGCTGCATGCATTAAAGGAAAAAAAACAAAACACAGTCTCTGCACAGAGGGGGTGTGGCTGTGTCCTCCGTAACGACACCGTCCAAAAACATTTAACGCAGAGATGACTGTCGCTTCGTAACGAGTCTGAATTCAGTGTTAATGCAGGTGCTGACCAAATGTTTAAACACCTAAAGCACAACTCGGAGGTAAAAGCATATTTCTGCTGTTTACAGTGAAGGTTTGACAAACTTAGACAAAATGTCTGTTTTGTTGCCTGTAGAGATGAAACGGGTAAAGATGACTGTTTCTGATGAGTTGATGTACGTTACAGTGAAGTCCTCTCCTGTCTGTCACCGCCCCATGTTTTCTCCCTCCCTCCTGTTTGCTTACCATGTTTTTGCACATGCAAGATATTATCGATTAACGCAATAATGTAAACTGTCCCGTAACTCTGTGCATCTCAGCCTGAGGCGGCTCTTTAACAGCCTTGCTCTGGTTATGTACCCATGTCTGTCAAAGAAAAAAACAACAACAATAAACCAGAGAAAAAAACTCAAATCCGGTGTGACTTTTTTTCTTTGTCCTGCTTTGAATTGAAGAGGTGATGTAACCACCTCTCTACATGCAAACAGTCACGTCAAATTTATGTAGACTGAGAAAACAATCTGAAATGCTGTCAAAGTTTTCACTTGCAGTTTCAATCTTTATAGTACTGTGAGGAAAACAAAAAGCTGGAGACTAATTTCTGTTTGCAGACTATTGCATATGCTGTTTTTCAACAAAGACGTGACTGTTTTATATTTTAAAAAACGACTTAAACAAGCAGATATTTGCTCACAAATCATCTTATACTGCAGCTCTCACACCCTTGCTGCAATGTCTTTTACACTTTTCATCCTTGCTATGAATTAAAAGTGCATAAATCTGGTTGGGTAAGTGTAAACACCCTTAAAATGTTGTCTTTTATGAGTTTCTTAGCGCCCCACATCTGGGCTTGGTAAGATCTGCCCGTCCTGGGTGTGCAAAATAATCGTCATGACGATGCATCGCGATTCTAATATTCACGATCAATGCATCAATTCTTGACGCCAAGAATTGATTATTAATTTAAAAAATGAATAAATAAAATTGCATGAATGGTTGGCGAACATCAGCGAAAAACAAGTGGAATACAGTCCAGTAGATGTCGCTGCAGATGTGTTGACGCCCGCTGCCTTGAGTCACAAGCATTTCCGGCCGCGGGATACTGCGACGAGTCGTTCATAAACAAAACATGGAGGAGACTGAGAACATTCGCCCAGCTCATCACATGTCAAGTCAGATGTTTGGATCCATTTTGGCTTTAAAAACAAAGAAGGTAAAAACAAAATTGATATGACGCACGTAATTTGCAAACACTGTTATATCGTAATGAATTACTGTGGGAATACAACAAACTTGAAAGGCACATGCTGAGGCGCTATCCAGAAAAACAAGAGCCGCCAGCACTGATTAAACAAACACTCGATTGCAAGCTAGCCCCAACATATACACGCGCAAACATTTGAATGTTTTCATTTCATTGGTTTAAAGGACCACTAAGGCCATGTAAACAGCACTGATTATCCTTATTTTGTTATTTTAAGTTTTATAAATCCTAAGCACTTTTTGTCAGTGTGTCCACTCCAGTAATAGTAATATTTCTGTCCAGTCACAGTAATGTTTATTTTCACGGCAATACCTCCAAAAGTCATTTCAATAAATACAGCTATGTATGAATTCAGTTGCTTTCAGTTACAGTATGTATCAATTGAAGACACTATCCAGATCATACACAGCCAGTCAGCTACTGGTGTACAGTGTTCAGTGAAAATATCACAATGCATTGCGATGCATTGCAATAATTCAAGTATCGTGATAGAATCGCATCGTGACTTCTTTGGCAATACCCACCACTAAGCATGATGTTGTGCTTTAAAGTGTTAATGGTGTTCTTCTAGTGCCGTTGTCTTATGCGTTTGGGAATTCTTGCTCATAACTAGAAGCTTAGTTTCAGCAGATCATACTGTCTCTTATACGAGGGTTTAGGAGACTTTAGATTAGATTCAACTTTGTCATTACACAGGTACAAGGCAACGAAATGCAGTTTAGGTCTAACCAGAAGTGCAATAGCAGCAAGTGCAGGATAAACAATGGTTCCATAAGTACAGGACATGGGTTTTTACTGAATAAATATAGAGATGTATACTATTATAAACAGAATTTTACTGATAAATTTGTCCTATGAGTATAATATATAAACTAGTATTGTGAACTAAATTTACAGCTGGATATGTACCGAATATAATATACAGGTGGATATTACTATAGAGTTTTACAGATATGTACAGTAGCATAATATACAGACGATTGTTATAACAGAGTTTACATGTACTTTGAATATATATACAGGTAGCTATTACTATAAAATGAATAATTAGTTTGGACAGAAGCTATTTAAAGTGCAGTGGAAGGTAATTGCATATTACAGTTAAAGTACGGTATTGCAAATGTATATGTAAACAATTGTGAATAAACAGTCTGCAGTGCAAATCAATATACAGTCACAATGAGTAGTGCAAGATGCATTAAACAGTTGTTACAATAGTAACAGTCAGGAGTGCAGGTGAACATTACAGTCTTTTAAATAACAGAATAACAAAATGGAGGTAGGTGTGAGGAGGGAGAGGAGAGTCAGGCCTGGGTCTATTCTTTGGGAACAAAGTCTGATTAACAACCCGACTCCTTACCTGAGACACATGGAAAATACAGGAGATTGTTTTGTTTTTTTTGTTAACTCCTTATTGCCTTTTTAAATGTGTTGAGGACTTTCTTGTAAATATTCAATTCTCCTGACTGACACCTTGGTAACCAGTCCCCAAAATATCTATTTGGGCAAACGATGCAAAAGAGTGAAAAAAGTCAGGAGAAATTAACGAGCACAGACAGACTTTATTCAACAGAGTTGATGACAGGTGTGAACTCAAGAGAACTTGTATCTACAGGTGGGGGTGAATCTAAGATTGCTTTGTTTTCACTTGAATCCTGCAGAATAAATCCCACAATTCTGTACATGTGAAGCGTTCTGCAAAGTTTTGGTGTTGTGAAAAATAAGATTGTTTCAGAAAGTTTTTCTCATCTAGAGTACTGAGACATTTATTCTGCAGGAAAATAACCTGTAAGGAGGAAAAAATGTTAAAAATGAAAGATGCAGCGATCTGGTGGCTTAATAGTGTTGCTGTTGTTGATCCACCTTTTGTTTTGAGTCCACGCCTACCATCGATTATATAAAGTCGGATGTCCTGGATGGATTTTACTGACATTTGCCCAACTGGATCCTTTAGTTAAAGCCCAGGTTGACACAGTGATTACAGAGAAGGTGAAGTCTCATTATTCAAAAGGTATCAGTCAGGGGAAGACATTAAGTCTAGCTTGGAGCAGAGAGGGATCACCGAAGGGTGGGATAGGTATTTTAAAACAAAAGTTTAATGCTATTAATACTCATTTATCTTTACAAACAGACTACCATCTCTGAGGCTCTTAAACTAAATACTAAAAGTCCATGGAAAAAATACAAAAACAGCAGTACTGTTAAAAAAAAAAATCCATATTAGAATATATTTGTAGCTCTCAACTATTTAAATGAATGACCTTCGAAGAGGCAGGTTGGACCGAAAAATTGTATGGAATAAGCTTTGATCACGCTAAAAAAAACTAGTGGTTAATATAACAAGATATCAGCAGCTGTGGACATGCACACCTTGGTTCTTATAAAAATGTACAATGTTTTAAAAAGAAAACTCCTGTTTTGTTTTTTTGTTGTTTTTTTTGGGGGGGGGGGTGTTTTGCTTTGAGTGTAGCCATTTGTGTTTGGAGTGAGATTTGTCTGTGCAGAGCGACTTAGTCTCCCTCCAGAAGAGTGAGCGTTGGTAACCCTGACTAAATATTATTCTTGCTAGACAGAAGACTCTTCTGAAGGAAACCTCCAGGCTTGAATAAAATCTTCAAGAATTCAACGTGGCTTCCACAGACAAATTCACACCACGCTGTACAATTGATCCTGCATTATATTAAAAAACTGACTTAAAAGGCAGAGGTAGAGAAAAACTGTTTTTAGTGTTTTACAAAAAAAAGTTCCCATACTTAAACCTTTGGCACAAAAACAAAGCGGATAACCTAAAGAATGCAATACCCACAGTAAAGCATGGCAGTGGAAGCATCATGCTGCGAGGTGCTTTTCTTAGAAAGGTTTCTAGCTCTCAAAGGGAGCTGGAATAGTTGATGCAGGTTTTAGTTCTGAATAGTTTCAAGCATCTGTTTTGAGTCAACACCTCTTGGTGTCTCCTGGAAGCATGAAAAGGGATTAATTTCTTAGCATCACTGCAAGTCTAACCGATATCAAACTTGGAAAAGGATTTCCAGAAGAAAGCCGAAGTACTGAACTAAATTTAAAAAGGAACACGGTGGGGTCACCTTAGGACCGTGGATGTGGCATTATGGCCGAATAAGAGCTACTTAAATCAACAAAGTGTTCATTTTAATGTGTAGCTGTTTTAGCAAATAACTTGATGTTTCTAATGTTTTCCAGCTAAATGCTACAGAAATTTGTCACATTTAAAGATATGAGGGTTTTTAACCTACAGGAGTCTGTACACCGTTTCTTTTTAGATTTACTGTAAATATTTGTCCAGGTGTTTCATTTTGAACTTCAAACTTGTAGAAATCCTGATCTTTGTGTGTATATTATTTACTTATGATTCTAAATACTTTTGATATTGGGTGAAAACCAGAGAACTAAAGATGTGAAGCATATCACGAGACAAACATTTCTATAGTACTCTCTATAGTACCCATGACTGGGCGATATGGACCAAAAATATTTATAGTTTTAGGTTGAATGCTGATATTTATCTCTAGGTTTTTCCTGTCAAAGTAATTATTAAAAGGCATTTCTGAATCAAAGCTTTATCCCAAATGTCTCTCAGGCACATTTTTGAACTAACAGCTGTAGATAAATATGAGAAATTACTGAAAAATAACCAACTGGGATACATAAAAGTATAACGTAACATAGACCATCTTGATACAAACGATATAAACTCATCTGTTTAAAACAAATATTGATATAAATAAAATCTCAATATACTGCCCCGCCCACATTAACGTTACCTATAGGGAGGGTTCCCAGGTCCATGTGGCCCGTTGTGCTGCATGTCGGGGGGGGGGGGGGGGGGGGGGGGGTTCCACACATGTTTCCTGTGTGGAACATGTGAAAAAAAGACAATCTCAGGACTTCAGGGTTTCCAAACAGTGACTGTACAACATGTTTGTGAGAGAATTAAAAATATTTCCTCCCAGAGGTTTTAAAAAGTGTCGTAAACAGTGAGAAGGGTGCAGACTCAGGTGAGGGGCAACATTTTCTGTTTTCAAATATTATCAACACAACCCAAACATGTTAAACTGAATAATGGACATAGTACCAAGTTTCTACTTTAAGGCAAGGCAAATTTATTTGTATAGCACAATTCAGTACAGAGACGATGCAAAGTGCTTCACATGATTAAAATATATGAAAATAAAAGCAAGTAGGAATAAAGTATAGAAACAAAATACAACATTAAAAACAGTTGGACTAAAAATTTGAACTAGAACAGTCGAAGGCAATCCTGAACAAGTGTTTTATTCTTGATTTAAAGGGAGTCAGGCTTTCAGCACTTTTACAGTTTTCTGGAAGTTTGTTCCAGATGAGTGGAGCATAGGTACTAAATGCTGCTTCTCCGTCTTTTTATATATATTTTAGTAAAAAAAAAACAATATATTTTTTGTAAAAAAAAAAAAACTATTTTTTTGTAAAAAAAAAAACTATATATATATTTAAACTGCTTTTTATATATATATATATATATATATATATATATATATATATATATATATATATATATATATATATATATATATATATATATATATATATAAATAAATAAATGTGGGGATATGCTTTTCCTCTTTTATCAGTCAGTTGTGGCCAGCTGCTCTGTTTACTGGGGGAATAATATTACTAGTAGGGACAGGATGTTTTTATCTATGCTATCAGGATGCCCTCTTTCTCCATCACTTTTTGCCATCTTTATAGAACCTCTAGCAGCAACAATCAGACAAACAAAAGCTGTAAAAGGTATAAAATGCATGAAAATAGAGCACAAGATTAGTCTGTACGCGGATGATGTATTACTTTATCTCCAGCATTCAAATAATTCTCTTTTACAAGTAATTAGAATACTAGAATCTTTCTCCAAAGTATCAGATTACTCGTTAAACTGGTCTAAATCTACGGTACTGTCAATTAATTGCTCTCTCGAAAACTCCCTAAATGTACAAATGCAATCAGGAAATATTAAATATTTAGGTATTACTGTGTCGAATAAATTAACAGATTTACTTAAACTTAACCATGCCCCACTTTTAAACAGGATAGAAGAGGACCTTGAAAGATGGAAATCGCTTCCAATCACACTTATGGGTAGGGTAGCTTCAATAAAAATGATGGTCCTACCTAGAATTAATTATTTATTTTCAATGGTCCCCAATAAACCATCATCATGACTGGTTTAAATCTCTAGACTCTGCCATTTCTAGATTTCTTTGGAAAGATAAACCCCCACGTATTAGCTTAAAGACAATACAGAAGACTAAAGACAGGGGAGGATTAGATCTGCCTAACTTCCATAACTATTACTTAGCAAATAGGCTACAATACATCTCTAAATGGATAAAAAATAGTCTTTTAGATGAGCCTTGGTTAGATATAGAACAGGAAATGTGTAATAATATCATGATTTCAGATCTGCCGTTTATAAGCTCAAATATAAAACGGCATACATGCTTCAAATATATCAACATTAGTTCTACTCTGACAGCATGGTGGGAGTTCCTCAAAATGACAAAGTCATCCCTTATCCCATGCAGTCGTACACCTATCTGGAATAACCCTGATATCCTACAAAATAATAAAATGATAAACTTTACATACTGGAAGAATAAAGGTATTAAATATCTGGAACATCTACTTGACGGAACCGAGTTCATCAATTTTGCTAAACTAAATATGCAATATGGCATTAGTAAAAATAAATTCTTGGAATATGAACAACTTAAATCTATAATTAAAAATAAATATAAGCATATTAATGGTGGTTTACAAGTCCCAACTAATATAATAGAGTTCTTAGATTTAACCCCCCCCCAAACTACTGTCTAAATCATACAGGACACTGACTAAAATAGATGATTCGATATCTCTTCCTATAATGAAGTGGGAAAAAGATTTATCAGGCACCTTTGAACAAAATTTCTGGGCTCAGACATGTCTAAGAACTTTCAAATTGACTAGAAACACCAACTTACAACTAATACAATACAAAATCCTTCACAGAGTACATTACACAGGACAAAGATTATTCAAGATGGGTCTGGCACAGTCTAATATCTGCCCACACTGCATAGGCAATCATCCTGATAATTATTTTCATGCGTTATGGTTATGCACACCAGTCCAGAGGTTCTGGACACAGATATGTAAGGACTTATCAAGGTGCTTGAGCTGTAAGATTACACCATCCCCATCAGTTTGCCTGCTCGGTAATTTTGAGGAAAGTCCTCTGAAAAAAGAAATAGTTTACATGGTTTTTACTGCTTTATGCATCGCAAAGAAAACTATCCTCATGAATTGGAAAAGTAAACAAAATCTCAGTATCAATCAGTATAGAGATCTTTTGTTGGATCATATTAATCTAGAGACAGCATCTGCTTCCACATCTGATTGGTCTTTTTGGGCTCCTCTGATCAACACCATCACTTAGTGGAATAGGGGGCGGTGGGTTGCTTCCTGCAGGGCGCAGTGGCTGGATGGAGGGGTTCCTGGGGCCCTGGGGGCACTTGGAGTAGGGCGACTGGTGGATCCGGCTCCGGGGTCTGTTGCCCCCATCTGGGAGGAGTTTGGGAGGCCTACGGGTGGCCTACAGCAGCCGCTTGCGGCGCTCTTTGGGAGCTGCGTGTTGACGGACGTGGGTTACTGACCTGGTAGCTGTGCTGCCGCTGGGTGGGGCCGGGGTGGGTCTGGGGGTCTGGGGTCCCTGGGGCGCGCCGCCCTCGGGCGCGGGCCCCGGCGGGGCCTCGGGGGTTCCGGTTCCGGGGGGTGTGCCGCTTTTGGTGTGGGCCGGCGCGCGCCCGGGTGTCCGCCCCTGCACGGGGCCTCTGGTGCGCTGGGGGGCCTCGGGGCCCGTTGAGCTGGTAGGGGGGCATGGTCATTAACACCTCTGGGCAGATGCTCTTCTCCTTTATTGGAAAGGCACTCTGCCAGTGGGGGGAGGGGGGAAAGGAGGGGGAGTAGGGATCTACCCAGCCTGGATGTCTACTGTCGAATGTATGGTGAGTTGTTTGAACGTTAATGTTGGGGAGGGATTAAATCCACGGGTGGGGGGGGGGGGGGGGGGGGGGGGTGGGGGGGGGTTGACGTTCTGGTGGGCTTGTGTCCGGCCCCCTGTCCTGGTCCGTGTCGTCTTCCGGTGCGGGTTTCACCTGGGGGGTGGGGTTGGGGTGGCTCGTGCGGGCCGGCTGGCCAGGGTCCCCCCCTCTTATTATTATTATTATTATTATTATTATTATTATTATTATTATTTATTTATGTATTTATTAATTTATTTATTTAGTTTAAGTAGGCTTGGTGGGTGGGCTGGGGGGGGCTTAGGTGTTGGTCCTGGTGGGTGGTTGGCTGGCGGGCCCTGCGGCCTCTCCCTGGCCCCCGGGCTACGGTGGTGCCGCTGGCGAGGCCCCCTTCTCTAGGTGGGGCTTTCGGGGAGCGGGGGTGCCTATTGGAGTCAGTAGGGGAGCTGGCTCCCTGGGTTGGCTTCCCAGTCATTTGCTCCCCATCCCCGGACTCCTCCCTCTGCCTGCTCCATCACGCCGCCACACATGTAGGTCATGAGGGAGGGGGCGTTACTGGAGGTTGCCACTTTCTGGTGACGCCCCTCTCCCCAATTTTATTTTGCATCTTAGACACTTTCACTTCAAACATTTTTCACATCACACACTCATATAGGCCATGGTAGGGGGGGATGGGGGGAAGACGTCTGGGAGGGGGCTTATGTTGTGTGGGCCTCACCTCGGACGGCTCCCTTCACCTCCTCTCCCACTTAGACATTGAGGGTTCTGGGCAGTCACACGGAAGGGGTGCGCTGGCAACAGCTACCTTCCGAAAGGGGGGTGGGCTGTGCCGTGCATCCCCTTCGGCGCTCCCAGTTTTTAAACGCACTTGAGAACAACATGCAACAACACAACATTTGAGCAGGCGTAGGGAGGGTCGGGGTCTTCTGCACACCCCCGTTCTCCGATGGAGGCAAGGAGTCTGGGGCCTGGAGGAGGTGCGGGCCACTGTGTCCGGGGTCTTGGCGGGGGGCTGCGGTGTGCAGTCAGCGGCCTACCAGGTCTGGGGCTGATGCCTCCGCTCCCCCCAGGGGACGGGGGGCAGGGATGGCAAGGGTAAGGTGGGGGGAGGGAGTGGGTTTATTAGGTATTTAGGGGGAGGGGGGGGCTCTGGCCGGGTGGCTCGTGCGGGTCGTGTTGGCCCGCCCTCTTGAGGGGGCCCGGTCCGGGGGGCGTCTGGTCGGGGGCCGGGGCCGGGGGTCGGGCACAAGCAGTCGTATAGTCGATTTGGGGTGACCCCCCCCCCCTTTGGTCAGTGTTGGATGTGAGTGTTATGTAGGAATGTGTGTACAGCGTTTTTTTTTTTTTTTTTTTTTTTTTTTTCAGTGTGTGGCGAGTGGGGCACAAGGGAGGGATGGGGTGAATGAGTTTTTTTTTTTTTTTTTTTTTTTTTTTTTTTTTCAGGTATGGGTGTGGTCCGCTCCCTCTCCCAAGAACATCTCAAGTCTCCGATAGGTGCGGAGCCCATCCCCCCACGTCCTGCCCTCCTCCACTTCGTTGGCGGGCGCCTTGGCCCCCTGGCGCATTAGTTGGCTTCGGGTTTGGGGCGGGTTCCCGGGCGTGCGCCGGCCCGCTCCTGGCGGCCTCTTCGCGGGGCCTGGCCCCCCGGGGGGCGGCCGGGGCCCTCGTCGCGGGGGCGGGGCGCCCCTGGGGCCTCTGGCCCTCAGGGCCCATTGCCGGGACCACTTCAGCGGGGCTGGCTGCCGGCGGAGCCCACGGGCTCGTCTCCGCGGCTCTTGAGGGCGTCGGCATTGCGGTGGCTGGGGGATTTCCTCGGGGTCGTCTCTGCTCCTTCCTTGGGGGGGGGGTTGCAGATATCCTGTGTCGGCCCCTCCTGGGCGACCTGCTTTGGGGGCCCCTTTGGGAGTCCGGGGTTATGGGTCCCCTGACGCCTGCCTCTGTGCTCGGGGAAGGTGGGTCTTTGGTTCTCCACAATCACTATCAAGCTATTTCTGGATAATCTTCACCTAAACTAGTGCACTTTCACATCTCCCACTGGTGCTGGGTCCCAGGTATTAAGTGTTCACTTATATACAGTAATCTTATAATTTATTTATTTATTTATTTATGTTGTGTCACTTTCTTTTTTCAAATATCACATTACACATGTCAGCTTACATAATAATATATATGATTTAGCAATGGCATCTAGGTGTTATTCGAGTGTATCTGTAGCTTTATGTCTGTTGGTTGTGCTGTTCTTTTTGTGTCTCTTTCCAGGTGATGGAGCAGACAGAGGACATTTTATCATTCTCTTCCTTTTATCTCCTCTTTCTTTCACCTCTACTCTTTTTTTTTTTTTTCTTTTCTTTCACTTTTTGTTCTTCCTTTACTCTCCCATTGTCATGTCCATATAATTTGAAATTCTCCTTGCAGGAATTATAATAAAGCTATTTACAAGCATAAATCAAGTGGAGCACTATGGCGAAAGCTGTTTGCTCCACTTGTAAAAGCAAAATCTGTCGAGCTCCATCTGGCATTGAGATATCAATTCCTATTGCCATAGTGCTAGACAGGACACTGGGAAAAAAATAAAAATAAATAAATAAATATATATATATATATATATATATATATATATATATATATATATATATATATATATATATATATATATATATATAAAGCAGTTTAAATCATTTTATTCAGGTCATTTACTATTTAAACGATGTTTTAATGCTGAGCTGCAGCCAGTTGTCCCCTTCGTTGGCATTCAGTCGCTGTCCGCCTCTGAAGGATTTCCTTCCCAAACAAGTGAATCCCTGTGTGTGGGTCTGCTGACACCGTGTTGTCTTTAAACTAATTCTGGAGCTCATCTGATACAGAACCCATTACCCGCTCCAGATCGGTCCAGTCCGTCGTTCCACTGGTGCTATTGATCAGCTCAAAGCGTTTGACTGGTGGTAAAGTCGGTCCAGTGTTTGGCCGGCTTTAGAGAGACTGAGCAGCTTCTCACTGCTGTTCAGAGGGAGAAACGGCGTCAAGGTGCCAGAATAGAACAATTTCCTGATGTGTAATTAGGATCAGATCAGAACCGCAGCAGCGATTTATTTTATTTATTTATTTTTCCCCACGAATGTGTTTTGACCCATTTATTTAATAAGCAGGATGACGGCTTTGATATCCGATTTGCATAACTGAATTGAGAGCTAGAGGGCAGCAGCCTGGCTGATAACGCAGGACAAAGCAATAATTGAATCAGTTTACTGAAGCATCGCCTGCATTCAGCCACTTTTAGATGAGGGGGAAGATAAAAACTGGCAGATTCTTCTCGTGGTCTGAATAAAATCAAACTCAAAACTGTTACGATCCAACTTCTTACAACAACTGAAAGGCCTTCCCAGGGTTCCCACACCTTGGTGAACATCAAATTTCAAGGACTTTCCAGGACCAATTTCCTCAAATTCAAGGACCACACGTGGCGGCATTTACCTACTGTGACCGCTGAATAGGTTATCATATTTTAATATAATGCAAATTCAATAAAAGACTAAACGACATAGAAGTTGTTGGGTCAGAAGCAACGCAAGAAAGCGGACTTAATTTATAGCGTACATTAATATTGATCATATTCATAGCCTACATTTATATCCACAGTACATGGCTATGCCATACTACATTACATATTAGATGTACATTAGCCTACCGCTTCATGGAATTTTATGGAAAAAAGTGCAGCATTGAGATGTTCAGAATTATATCAATTTGTTTCACTTACTTTCATCTTTGATTAAGCTAGTTTTTGACTGACTCTGAAAAGTCGCTAAATATAGCGACAAAGTCGCTGAGTTGGCAACACTGCGTGAATGTAACCTATTGGACGCACGTAGGCCTAAACCATAGCCTACCAACTAACGAAGAAGAGTAAACATACTTTTGCAAAATAAAAGTCTGCAGAATCAACATAATTTTAAAAGATCGTGTGGTAGTAAAAAAATTACACACGAGTCGTCATCCGTGTGAACTTTCAACCCCACAAAAAAATTCAAGGACTTTCAAGGACAAGGTGTTTTTTTTTTTTGGCTGTTTTCGAGAATTTTCAAGGGCCTTGAATTAATTTTTTCATATTCACAAACTTTAAAGGATTTCAAGGACCCGTGGGAACCCTGCCTTCCTGAGCCGTTGTCCTTTTCTACACGTTATATCACCTTCAGTGCCTTGCTAAAATGTGAATAAACAGCATGGTGTTTGTAAAGTGAAAGAAAAAGGAGATGTTTTCAGAACTACAGATAAAAATATTAAAATTGTACTGCCCCCTTTGCTGTGGTACTCAAAGCTGCAGAGAGTGGTGGGAATTTTGTGACTGAGCGAAATGAGGGTTGATCAAAATCATGTGACCCCAGATCAGATGAAGCCTACATGCACAATGCTGTGTGTGTGTGGGAGGGATTAATTGTGTAAAACACACAATCCCCCATGGTGAAGCATGGTAGTGGAAGAATTATGCTGAGGGTCGATGGAAAACAGGAATGAGCCAAACACAGGACCATGATAGAAGAAGGCCTGTAAAAGGCTTCTCCACCAACTCCTCTCTCTCAAACTGTCTGGCTGACATCAAATATTGGATTCAGAGCAAACTTAACTGTGATAATTATTATTATTATTATTATTATTGGGCCCAAATGTCTCAACAAACCCACAGACAGTTTCCACCTCGTCTCCATCCCCCCAGAGTCATCTTTGATGATAACCTCTCCTTTGACGTCACATATACAGCAAATCACTAGAACCGACTTCTTTCATCTCAGGAACATTACTGCTAAAACACTTATACGCACCTTCATCGCCTCCAGAATTGACCACTGCGACAGCATCCTCTACAGAACATCCAAAACCCTGCTGCTCGTCTGCTAACCCTCACCCACGTCCCTCCTGTCCTCCAGGAACTCCACTGAGTTAAAATTCCTCCTCCTCACACACAAAGCCCTCCACAACCACGGCCCTTCCTACCTCAGACCTGCTCCATCGTCACAATCCACCCCGCAGCCTCCGTTCATCTGATGCTAACCTCTTTACTCCACCAGTCAGGACCAAGTAACCAACCTGGGGCGACAGAGGCTCCTCTCCCCTCCTCCTGGATCTCCCTCCCAAACACATCCAAGACAGCACTGAGATGCCCACCATTAAATCTCTGATTAAAACTCACCTTTTTAAACTTGCTTTTAATGTTTAGGTCAGTGTAAACTGTTTTGTTTTAGTGCATTTAGTGTATTATTTCAGACTGTTTTGTTGATTTTTAAGCACTTTTTTTGTAAAGTGTCTGAGTATTCAGAAAAGTGCTTTTAAATAAAATGTATTATTATTGTTGTTAAGATCCGAGGCGAGGGTGGCACTTCACCTGACCTACACTGGGATAGTTTAAATCAGTGGTCCCCAATCCCGGTCCTCGAGGGCCGATGTCCTGCAACTTTTATTTGTTACTCTGCTTCAACACACCTGAGTCAAATAATGAGGTCATTAGGAGGACTCTGGAGAACTTGACTGCACACTGGGGAGGTCAGTCAGGTGAGTTGGATCAGGGACACATGTAAAACCTGCAGGGACACCGGTCCTCAAGGACCGGGCTTGAGGACCACTGGTTTAAATCAATAGATAGAATGGCCTAGTCAAAGTCCAGGCCTAAGTGCAGTCGAGACTCTAGGCCAATATGATGAACGAGGAATATTGCAAAGAATAATGGGTCAAATTTGATTGTGGACTTTAGCAAGAGAAGAGCTCAACATAGACCTGTCATCATGGATGATGTGGAAATCAAAGGTGGTCTCCACATAAATACCTCGGAGTCCACCTTGATAACAAGTTGGACTGGTCGGTGCAAACGCGGCATACAAAAAGGGGCAAAGCAGACTTTACTTCCCCTGACGACTTAGGTCGTTTGATGTATGTGGGGATATGCTTTTCCTCTTTTACCAGTCAGTTGTGGCCTGCGCTGCTCTGTTTGGGGTTATCTGCTGGGGAAACGAAGGCTGCGTCTCATTCCGAATACTTCCGTCAGTGCACTGCTAATGAGCACTGACCCCTTACTGCCGTGGTGCCCACTTTCGATCGTTAGTATTGTTCCAAAAGGAACACTTATGTTAAAACGCTTACCGGAAATGACGGGATGACGTGACGAACGCAACACACGTTTACGCGAATTTTCAGCCCGCCAAAAATATATGCCGGCGTTTGTTTACAAACACACACGTTCTTTAACCAATCGTTAACACTCACAGCATGTTGAAATTACATCGCCTCCGACGTCAACGCAGGATCCTCCTACTATTGGCTGAACATGAGGTATGTTTGTGTATTTTACAAACACCTATCGAGTAAAATGCCTCGTATTACCACCATTACTTACATTTATATGATTGCGGTGTCGCAGCTCCGGCTGTCTCGGCTGAATTGTCCGCCATTATTTTCAAAATGGAAAAATCTTCCCGACATCCCTAGTCCCTCCCTTTCCGCTTTGTAGTCAAGATGGCGTCCGTTTAGGGTCCATCGTTACACACTGCATTTTGTGCCCATTTTTAGGGGGTCATCCGGGTACCTTCAGTGCACTGACTTTTTGTGTTATCTACACTACATACTTAAAACTAAGTGTTCGAAGTGTAGAAGTAGGCGGAATGAGACACAGCCAATATTACTAGTAGGGACAGGATGTTTTTATCTATGCTATCAGGCAGATGAATTTCCCATATCGGGGATCAATAAAGTAATTATCTATCTAAAATTATTTTAATCTGCCGCGCAAAGCTGCTAGAGACGTACCCCAAAAGATGCATGCCGCACCTTTCAGATAATTGTCAAAAAGACTTGAAAGCCACGTATCGTTTCACAAGTATGCACTACTTTGTGTAAGTCTGTCGCATGAAATCCTACAATGAAGTTTCTTGTCATGTGGAAAAATGGTGAAAAGGTTTGCAGGGTGTGAATACTTTATGCAAAGTGGCTGCAGGTTCCACAGACAGAG
This sequence comes from Fundulus heteroclitus, assembly GCF_011125445.2. Classification (NCBI taxonomy): domain Eukaryota; kingdom Metazoa; phylum Chordata; class Actinopteri; order Cyprinodontiformes; family Fundulidae; genus Fundulus; species Fundulus heteroclitus. Next base: position 23,686,825 of record NC_046374.1, on the reverse strand, counting down.
AAGCTGAGTGATGATTGGCATTCATTACAGCCTGAAACACATTAACACAACAAAAGGCTCCTAAATGCTTTCCTAATGAGGCCTCCGGTGGCGTCCTTGTAGTCAAAGCATTCGTTTGTTTTAACTGAATATTCATCCACTCTTGATGATCGCATTAATGGAAGGCCTGTTAATCTACAATAAAACCATAATCTATTCCAAATTGTTAAAAAAAGAAAAGAAAGTAAAGCTATTTATTGGCATCCAGGTCACCCTGGTGTCGTGTCTTTTTAGGTCTGCTCCACAAATGAATGGAACAACAGAACCATAAACTACAAGCAGGCAGATATCCAGGTATTGTCCTCCAGGTGTTTGAGTCAACATCTCAATATCTGTCCACAGTTTGCCAAGGGGCCTGAGGCGCCCCTTTAAATAAGATCATGTAGTTCCACAAAGTGAAGTCATTTTAACAGGAAGCAATGCTGTGCTCTCGTTTTGTTTCTGCTCCTGCCATCAGAGTTTAAATGTCACATTTCATTCAACATAAAGATGTTTTTGCGTCTCCAAATGCTTTCCTTACTGTCCTGAATCATTCCTCCAACAGGCTTTTTCTTGAAAGGTTGTATTATTTCTGACAGGCAGCCAACTCACTGAATGACATATGCACATTTCTTCAAACCTCAGCTTTTCTGGAGCTCCTAAAACTTTAGCAAGCTGTGGCTAGGAGGTAAAGCTGTCTATAAGTCATGTCACCAACCCATCTTTTACAGAGAGAAGTTGATCCGAGGGACAACCGGCAACTGTACACAGCCAATCAGGTGTGCCGAGTCCTCAATATTTTGACTGCACTAGCAGAAAACAGGTTCAGCAGCCAGACTGGACATTAAGTACTTCAGTTTATGAGGAACAGAGGCGTTCAGATGTCATGATGAATTAGTGTTGGTACAAGGGGCCGTATAAAGGCACCCAGACCAAAGGGAAAATCATTATACTGAGTACAAATGAGGGCTCTGTGATGTTGGGGAAATACCTGTTTGTGATATAATGATGGAATATTGTGCTTGCTTCCCAGTTTCCTCTGTTTTTCTTCATTCTTTTCTATCATAATGTTCTGAGCACTTTAGCATCTCGGTCACTAATATCTGTACTGGGTATGGAATGGCATCAAGGGCTGGGAAATGCCATCCAACAGGCCACAAAGATTATTTATGCAATTCGCTATATTTGGTCACAGAACTCCGCAACGTGTTTGTGGAGAAGCTTAGATGCTAAACCTCTGTGATCGCTAGGGCTGAGTATCATCTAGGATGAGCCGATTCCATACGATTCTCGATGCATAGCTCAGCTTGACTCCAATATCGATATTTATTACTATCAAATTAATGCCCAAAGTCATTCAATCAATAAAACCGGCCAAATATTATATTTATGTTAAATTTATTGAACACTGATATATTAACCGGAAAATAAAGTGCATTTGGTTCAATGAATTTAACGTATCACAGAAACCAAAAATGTGCCCAAACTGATATTAGGGACGAAGGCGCTTCTAAAATCCTGCCGGCCTCGCTGTGAACAGTTGTTGGGAGGTATATCGATATTGAAAGCCGGAATATCGATATTAAATAGTTTTAAAAACATCAATATTAATCTTTGTATTGATTTGTTATGCACAGCCCTAGAGTCCTATCTCTGCCTAAAAACTCCTACTGAGGAGTCTTAGCTTGAAGAGCGACTGAGGAAGGAGATGACGTTCCTATAATGTTATATAATGATAATGTTTGTCTTAGTGGGCAGGCGTGAAGCTGTCTTTTAAGAGCTGTGATTGGGTGACAGTAAAAGAAAAGTACAGCTTCACAGCTATAAAATGGAAATACAAACTTTTGGTATCTATGTGAAGGTTAGGCAATAAAAGAATGAATGATTTTCCAGTGGAACCACTATTGCAAATGTCAGTGTCTGATTTATGTGATTAAACAAAGAAATCAAGTTTTTTGAGTCTTTGGTTGTTGTTTTTTCCAAAACATTGCAAAACTCCATGAAAATCCTTTTGAAAATATAGACGTCTCAGACTTTATAGATCCACATCGTGCAGATACATACCAGCAAGAAATGCTTCTACAAAGTATTTACTAGGGGGCTGAAGAAAGTTAAAAATGTAAATATGCAATCTGATCTATGTTTACATGCACAAAAATTTTCGATTGGATTGAAATGTATTTGGATAAAAAAAATCTGTTTCTACCGTTTATATTCAATTCAATTTTATTTATGTAGCGCCAATTCATGAAACATGTCATCTCAAGGCACTTTACAAAGTCAAATTCAGCCAGATTATACAGATTGGTCAAAAAATTATTTCCTATATAAGGGAACTCAGTTGATTGCATCAAGTCTTGACAAGCAGCATTCACTCCTGGAGAAGCGTAGAGCTACAGGGACAGTCGTCTGCATTATCCATGGTTTTGCAGCAATCCCTCATACTGAGCAAGCATGAAGCGACAGTGGAGAGGAAAACTCCCCTTTAACGGGAAGGCATATATGGGCACACAATTAATCTGATCATAATGTATATGCACCTGGCTTTATTCAGAATAGAACTACTCTGACATGTGCATTTAAGAGGATATAATTACTCAACAACACGGAAATGCGTCACGTTTACGTCCAGCGCACTCTCCTCAGTTTTCCACATTCAGAATAACCTCATCCTGAAGAGTGTTTACACGCACGCTGAATGGATTATCAATAGGCATAGACCATCCCTCTCGTTCGGATTACAAGTTAATTCTGATTGAGCTTAATCCGATCATAATATTCCGATTGGCTCGTTTACATGACGCATGTTTCTTCTGACCGTCCCTTTATTCCGATTACTTTTGTCCATGGAAACATAGAGAATTATGCACTGTGTTAATCTAAAACATAAAGCCCCAGTGAAGAAAAAAAAACAGTTTGTGGCGGCGCTGTAACAACATGCAGGGCTCTGAAAATTCTTGCATATGGATCCGTGTGATGGGAATAAGTGAACGCTGACTGGAAGCAGGTGGTTTTAAACGGCTGCAAAGAAAGAAGCCCAGGAGACTGAGACTATGGCCTAGAGACAGAAGCATCGACTGATTAAAGCTTGATTGAGTCCAATTAAGTATATCCACGTTAGACGAGTGCAACGTCAGCACAACTTTGAAAGCTTTTCTCACTGCAGGGTGCATTTCTGAGCAACTGTTCGTGAATGTGTAAAGCACATTTTGTCTGTCATTCCCGGCAGCTACGGCTTCACAAAGCGCACCTTTGCTTTAAGAGCTTACGCAGGTTTTTCCCCACCAACATGGTGACTTTCCATTGCACATTACAATTCAAGTAAAAGAAATTAACTTGACCTTTTCTCTGAGGTGCCACTTGTTTTTAGTAATGCAACTGTTTTCAAGGAAGAATGCAGCATTTTATGGTAATATTTCAACACTGTTTGATTCAAACCCAACATTTCTGACTTAAAGGGTCAACCGCGTGCTTTGACGAGGTCTCAGCGTCACAAGAGAAGTTAATGTTTTCATCTCGCTTGGTGCCGAGGCTGCACACTTAATTTCTAATTTGGATCCCAGACTCTTGACATGTCGGATAACCAATCCATAACCGGGAGCCAGAGTTCAGGTCCTCTCTGTGGCTTTCATTTAGCTCATCCCTTTCTCCGCTCTGCCACCGCCCCAATGAGCAGCACATATTCAGGGAGTCGGCTGAACTCTGCATGGGGAGCACCTTAAAGACGAGGCTTTGATATAGCTGTGGAGCAGCAGCCGACCGGGGCGCCAGCTTTTTAACCCCATACATGGACCATGGGGGGGTCCACTGCAGCGTTTGAGGTACAACTTCCCTCTTTAATCCCTCTGCGGCTCTTTGATAATCCCTCTCTTCTTCCTATGCTGCTTTCTCCACTGTAATCCCCCTTGCTTGAATGAGAAGAGAGCATAGTCGAGGAGGATGTGCCGGTACGCACCGCCTCAGACAGAAGGAGCGGATGGCTCCGTTCAATCAGCACATCCACAATGTGATCCATCCATTAACGCCGCCTAAGTGCTCCTCCTCTACTGCAGACACCCATCTTGGATCCTAAACTAATTATCTATACCGCGGGACGTAAATTAGCATAATGTTGGTAGCATAACTGTTAGAAATGCAATATTCGTGTAGCGTTGGGCTCCATTTCCGCACTTATTTTTTTTTGTCTCATTTAAATCCTTCAGATCAAACTAATTTTAATCTTAGACAAACTAACCCGAGTGAATACCAAAGACAGTTTTCAACTGATTTCATTTGTTACCAACCTGGTCCTAAGTGAGAATGTAATTAAACTATAAAGTGATTATGCCACAGCAGCACCTGCAGTCGAGTCAGAGCGGAGGCTGTGAGGATCTAACCTGACTCTCGGCAGATTGATATCGCGCCGCCTAGCTCACATCCATCTGGGACATCTCCCATAGAGAGTGATTTCTCCAACCAATTTTATTGTCCAGCCAATCAGGACGCAGGGCTGGAGTTTCATAGATGTGACGTAGTGGAGAAGCGACCGTGACGTGAGACGTCAGACAGCAATGGCGGCTCGTCGAGGAAGCAAGCGTTAACATTGATGCTGCTATTTCTTCCGTGTTGTCCAATCTATCTGATATTGTTTCATTAAAAGAACATCAGAGAACGCCTCTGAAGGCTTTTGTTGGTGGAAACCATGTTTTCTCCCTTCTCCCGACCGGATTTGGCAAGTTTTGTTTTCCGCGGCGCGTCTGTGGCGGAGCGGTTAGCGTGAACCATGTTAGGAGGCCTTTAGTCCTCAACGCGGTCGGCCCGGGATCGACTCCGACCCGCGGCTCTTTGCCGCCTGTTTTCCCCCCTCTCTTCCTGTCAGCTCACTGTCAATAAAACGCCACTAGAGCCGCAAACACATTTAAATAAAAAAAAGTTTTATTTTTTCCTGCGTCGCTATCATCAGCGTCACAGGTTAGCTTCGGTGTGAGTGGTTGAAATAGCACGTCGATAAAGATGACAGACAAGTGGCTTATCCAATCATATGCAAGGATTTTTGATAAGGCCCAGCCTTCAAAAAAGGCAATTCCTATGGAGAGGTCCCAGATGGATGTGAGTGAAGCTAGGCGGAGCGAAAGTCATCTGGATAGGGTCAGGTTAGTGAGGATCCACCTCAGAGGACCGGGCCTCCGTCAGCACAGGCAACGCTCCAGTAAGTTGGATCTATGGGTTCCTGCAGGGTTAACACGTGTTTGTCATGTAATCCACAGTCTTTACATTTTTTATGTATATATTGGGATGCATGGAAAGAGATGCATTTCCAAACATGTTTCTTGTCTTTTCCAGACGCTGTAGGAAACCGTGTTTATTTTTAGCACCTGCCGGGCCAAAAGGAAACGCCATCCACAGCCGTTTCTTCTCCATCCCTCATTTTTTTTTTTTTTTTCAAAGATTGCTTTCAGGACCAATTTTCCACCTGTCTGAGAACGCGCACACAAGGGCTCAGAGAGCAGTAAAACATGCCGGCCCACAGACCAACACATGACCAAGCAGATCCAGTGAGCCGCCGGATCTCTGACCTCCTGAGGGAGTCGTGGCTCACAGGCCGCAGCGGTTATAATATGCTGAGATGACGAGGAGCAGGAAACGCAGATCCGGCTCCATCAATGAACATCAGCAGCGCATGGATAAGCCACGGGCGACCAGGAGCGATGGAGCAACAACGTACACATCAATTAACAGGGGAAAAAAATCGATGCTGCCCGCTGACCACGCTGGCAAGTTCAATTTCTAATGAATGCGTCAAAAGATGGCTAGGAGGCAAACCTGACAATGGATCGTTTCCCGTTGCCCCTCCAGAAGCAGGGGCTCTGTCAACATCGTCTGATGCTACCGCTACCAAACGCCCTGCGTGGATGCGAGTGATTATAGATGTCTGTGTCAAAGAACGGCGGCAGGAAGGGGGACGACAGGAAGTAAACGGCGTGTGTGAGGAGACATCTCATTAAGAGCTGAAATAGCTCCGCAGGACAAGCTCAGGTTTACACTCTCTGGTCTTAAAGGCCACACGTCAACAAACACACGCACAGATGACGACGATGATGATGAGGAGGATGTGCTTGTTCTTCAACACGCCGATGCTTTCAAGTGTACGTCTGTGAAAGCGTCGTCGTGGCCTTTTCCCCCCCCGACGGTCCGGCTTGAATCAAAGCGCCGCGGCAGAAAGGGAGAAGCTGAGGAGCCAAAACAAAGAGGCGCAGACGAAGGGAGGATTCAATGCGACAGGAGAGAGAGAGAGAGAGAGAGCGAGCGAGAGGAAGGGCTCAGGCTGCGACACGGATCCCAGGCAGGCAGGAATTAAACACAAACCAAGGGAAGAGATGAAAGAGGGAGAGAGCCGGATCACGCGTCGGTTCTCAGTGCGTCAGAGAAACACAGACAGTCATTAGGTGTCTGTTTGTGCAGCTTCATCATTCTCTACCTCGGTGTCAAAAAAACCAAGAAAAAAAACTTCATTGTTACCATGGTAACAGGCGTGTTCAGGGTATAATGCCCCCGTCCACCAAAAATAAAAAAAATAAAAATAAAAAAGACTTTATGACTCTACTCGTCTTGTTCTGGAAACAGGAGCGAGTGGAGCGGCTGACGGTCGCCCGTGAGCGTGGCTCCTAAAGCGGTCCGAGCACAGATGGTCTATATGTGCGTTCAGACGAGCGACGCTCGCTCGGTGGCTTTGAGTCACAGCTGGTGATCGGGGGCTCAGCAAGTGAGAAGTCACACTTGGGCTGGCGGCGGAAGAGCTCCACCTGCAGCGGATAGCGGCGCGCAGCGTCGGAGCGGAGGCCGCCACGATCCACCTGAGAGCGCCGGACTTCTGCACAGGTGGGGTGGAGTGGCCTGAACCTATTTAATCATTAAAAATTAGACGAAAATATTAAATCATGTAGAAATTCTGCCATTTTAAACAACTAATATAAAAAATGTACATATAACAATTCCAAAGTAACATATTCAGGCAGAAGAAACACTTTTGAACAGCATTTTCAACATAAACCAAGTATATGCAGTAAGTTAGGACAGTGCAAAGTACTTCCAGTAATATCTACTGTTCACTGTAAGGTTATCTGACCTGTAAATACCATTAAAAGATACAATTAAAACAACAAAGCTGGTGTACAAACAAGAAGTTTCACTTTACTAAAAGCTGTAGATGTGTCTCTCTGGTGCATTTGTGGTTGAAACAAGTTGGTCAATTCAAGTAAAGTTAATCACAGTGGATAGAGTAGTGATACTACTTCATAATATTTACTCAAGTAAATGTTAAAAGTACAGTAAAACGACTCCCACAAGTACATTTTGTTCAAAAAGTTACTCAGGTAAATGTAACTGAGTAAATGTAACTAGTAGGGCTGGACGATGTAGAAAAAAAAGTATATTGATAAAATAAAAATCATATTAATCGATATTGATAATTATCAACAAATTCAAAATATATATTTTAAGTGCAGCCCTGGACAATTTATGCTGTTGCTTAATTACCTATACAGACACAAACACCGAATTCAAACTCAACCAACCAACTTTTAACCAAAACTGCAAGTTTAAAAAAAAAAAAGAAAAAAAAAGAACGAGTGATCTCTGAACTCTTGAAGGGGACCGAGCGTTCCTGGGTCTGCGTTGTGATTGGTTGGGAGGATGTGATGACTGTAATATTAATCTACATGGCTAGAATGCAAAATGAAGGAAAACGTTTTATTTATCCTTTTTTTTCTATCATCGATACACGTCAATCGATCGATATATATTGTTATTGAATAATCATCCATCCCCATTAACTAGTTACTACCCACCTCTGGACTTTTGTGGCTAGAAATGTTGCAGCTTCGCTCGGCACACGGATGGTTTCCTGCAAGGTGCATCTCTGGGTTTGGACAGAGTTTAGGGTTCATACAAGTTTTTCATGTCAAATTTACACTTGTTTAGATTTATTTTTTCAGTTTCAGATTCTTTATAGACATTTCTTCTTTAATACATATCCAGATTAAGGAAAAGCACGGACAGTTCCAAGTCCTTTTTACATTGTTAAAATGTGAATATAAAAGCAAGGAAGAAAAGTTAAAATAATAGTGGATGAATAAATGAATGGTTAGTGGCCCCTAGATTAGAGAGACGGACGGTGAGCGGGTGGATAGATGGATTGATGTACCGACAGATGATTTTTACTTTTTGGTTTGTTTCTATAAATATAAAGACATAAAAATAAAATTTCCAGCCCGTTTCAGATCATAGAGTAACCCTGTGATGCTTCAACACCCCTCTGCTTTCCTTGAAACAGTTTCCTTCACCTTAAGCATAAACTAGCATTTATCAAGTGCGCAACAAGCCTAACAGCTTAAGCCTCCTAGATAAATATATAAAGAAATCAAAATGTGCGATAGCAATAATTATGACCCGTGCCCGCCAAATGTGCATCCACCTGTATTTCTTAATGCTGGCCACCATAGTTCACACACTAAGTTTCATTCATAGCTGTTTAACACTTAAGTTACTGTTGTTTCACTGCTCATCTGCAACCAGTTTACCAGACATTCCTTAAATTACTCCTTAATTTACGACGGCCTGCGTGTAATCGCTTCAAAGTGTGCTCCAAGCTCCTTATGTTGGGACGGTTTTGATTGACTGATAAATAATTTTAATATTAAAACCCCCACAGCCATCAGTGTACAACCTCCACAAACTTGCCAGACAATTCAGTCGTTTTTCAATCTTTACAGCATCCAGAGGTTTAGATTCTAGTAGATGCAAACATATTCATGATGGCATCTTTTCCCAACAGATGTTCCAAAGCTCTGTTAAACTGAACTGATCCATCCTGATCATGCATTTGACATTCATAGGGAACGTTGTAGTACAGGTAATTGGGATTCTGTGAAGCGGTTATGAGCACTCAATATCCTACCTAAAGTCTTTGACCACTTGGAATAATATCAGTTAAGAAAAACTGGCGTTTTTTCCAAGCTATCCAGACTTGGAGCATCTTCTAAGGTGGTTTTCTATCCCCTTAAAACAACCCATTCATTGTGTTTTGACCACTTAAAATACTAGTAAACTGTTGTTGGCCCCTCTTGGCCACCTTTACTGTGAAGATCCCTCTGGGTATCTGGGGTCTTGGTTCCCCTGGCATCTGCCTCGGTGCTCTGGGGCTACGGGTCTTTGGCTCCTCACAACCTTTATTGAGCATTTTTCCTTTGGATAAACCTTATATATATATATATATATATATATATATATATATATATATATATATATATATATATAAGCACACTCTCACAAACACGTACAGCTGCTTTGATTCAGGTACTTACAGCGTTACTATCATACAGAAAACCCTGATTATCTTCTCCTGTCACTTTATACATGTTATATTAATTAATACTGTATATTCTTCAGTGATGGCATCAAGGCGCTACTTTATTGTATCTGTAGTACTTTACCTGCTGTTCCTTTTATCTCTCTTTGCAGGTGAAGAAGCAGACTGATGTTCAATCATTCTCTCCCGTTTATCTCCTCTTTCACCTTTTCCTCTCTTTTTCTTTCCTTCCTTTTCCTCTTCTACTTTCTCATTGTAGTGTCCATATAACATGAAATATTCCCTGCATAAATTATAATAAAGCTATTTACATGTATAAATCAAGTGGAGCACTATGGTGAAAGCGGCACAGCTCCGCTTGTGAAAGTAAAATCTGTTGGGCTCTTTTTGGCATTAAGACAACAATTCTTATTGCTACATTGCCAGACAGGACACTAAAAAAAAAAATACTAGTCAACAGCTGCACCCTTCAAAGTAAAGTCATAAAGTGGGACAAATGATGTTCTGTAACTTTAGTTGCTTTGCAATCCCTAAAAAAACAAAAAAAAACATGCTAGTAGCCGAGTTCCCAAACTCCCACTTCATCACAGAGGAAGAAAGCTACGGTTAGCCTAGTGCTTAGCAAACTCCTCACTATACAAAGACTGTCTGCAGGAGCAAGATGAAGGCTATCTAAAAACTTTGTAGATGCATGAGCGAGTCTGATAGTACACTACAAATAAATCACAAAGCTCCACGTTCCAGGTGAAGTAGTGTTAGAGCCTTGTGTGAGCTTTCTGAAACCATGCTAACCTTGTGTTGGGGCAGAGATGATTGAACTCCTATGGTAAGAAAGAAATCAGTTTCTGTCATAAAAAAAAACTGGACAGGAGTGATGATGTAAATTACATGCTGTATTAATTTACGTTTATTCTACTAAAGGAAAATAGACTCTCCACAAAAACCCAGTTAAAGCGAGTTGTTGCTTTAAGTCTGGGCTTTGGTTAGCTCGCCGGACAGCTGCAGCCACTGAACTCTATTGGCTCCGTGTTCAAGATCACGGCTGCCATCAACCCGACATCCTAGATGATCTTTAGGATCGGACTCGAGTGTGTGCCTGCTGCTAAAAAGCTTTCACCGTTCCACCTTGATGGGAGAGACTTTGCATCAGCCACATTGTCCTTTGGGCTCTGTGTTAATATTCTCGTCTTTTGATTCACCAGGTCAGTCAAACGATTTTCTGAGGCTCCACAGCTTCTCGTTTTTAGTGCTGTTTGGCAACCAGCGGGCGGCTGTCTTGCGTCCATTACTCCGAGAGGCTTCTGTCTAGCAGCTCAAACATAAAGGCTTGATTGATGGAGTGCTCTCAACAGGTTCTCGCATCTCTGGAGAGCACTTTAACAACTCTGATGGAATGACCGTTGGGTCTCTTGTCAGTTCCCTTTTTGCATAAATTGAACACTCAGTATTCAAGCACGAAATGTCTGAGGGCGACTTTAATGCACCAAACAACACAAAGAAACAGATTTTAGACGTTTGTTAAAATCTTGCAGTGACACGACACCGGAAATGGAAAAGATGCAGACAGAAAAACAGGAACAATGGAGAAGGCTTTTTTATATATGTAATTATTTTGTTTTTTAATGAAAACTGACTTTAATTGAAGTGAGCGAGGCGTGCAGAGCTTTAGTTGTAGTTTTGGGCTCCTTTGTGACCTCCTGGATGAGTCAATGGGCTCTTAGAGTAACTCCGGTAGGTGAGTTCGCCTCTCCTAGGTAGTGTTACCATATTTTCTCCTTTTCTGGATAATGACCCTCATTGTTGTTGACTGGAGTCCACAAGACTTACTTGTGGCTTTGTGACCCCATGCAGACTGATAGAAGTCAATACATTTTATCACTTATTGTTTTGCTCTTCAGATCTTTAGCATTTACCCCCTAATGAAATCATGAATAGAAACATATTTTTATTTATTTATTCATGTTTTCCCTTTTAATTTGCATGATCTAAAATATTAAGAGTGAAAAAGCAAACAGAAGAGACCTTCAGGAAAAGAAATGGCTCTTTGGAGCACTTTTTATATAGAATACGTTTAGTTTAAGTAAACCATCAGTCTGGGAATTGATCCTAAAACGTATAACAAATAAAAGAGAATACATAACTGCTGCCGTCGTGTCTTTGGATGACTTATTCCCCCGACAACATCCCTTCACATAGAATTTAAAATATATAACCTTTCAGATCGAGAACGGGGTTCTCCTCAACACTCCTATAAATAATCTGGCATTCAACCTTCAAGAGCTCCAAAGCAGCAGCACATACAGCATCCAAAAGGACGCGCCACGAGAACTTTTTTCACAAACTTGGAAAACTCTACAGCCATCACTGTACCATTCATCCACGGCTCAACGGGAAAAAGTAAACAAAGCTGTTCCCTCTCTGAGAGCACAAGCCGTCCTGGGAAATCAGCAACATAAGGAGAAGCAGGTGAAGCAGAAGTGGTTACAGAAGGGGGAAAAAAAAGAGGTAAATTACAGCACTTCATCACAACGTTACTCCAAGACGGCGTCATCAAAGGCAGATGATGCATGTTGCATCCGATAAAAAAAGTTTACCCCCTACACAGCCGCAGGGCAAGGACAAAAATGTCTCTTCTGTTTATGTTTGATTACAGAATCCTTTTTTGTTTCTGCCTCATGGTGCTGGACGTGAGAACTATTAATTTTAGCTGAAAATTATTCACTCCAATCATGGTGATGGTCTGACTGCATTGTCGGCTACATTAAAGGTGCATAGCCACGTTATGTGACTATTTTATTTATTTATACGTCAGTAGCTCACTCTGGTTGCATACAAAGTTTGTATGAAGGATTATCACTTCCTGCTGGTGTATTAGCTGTTATTTTGGTGTTTTATGCTTTGTTTTTGCTCAATTTGTTAGTAAATAAAGCCTTTCGTGTTTATTTACGATTTTTACAGAAGTACGTACTAAGCATGCACAGCAGGGGTTAAAACAAGGAAGCGGCTAACAGCTATTAGCATCTCCAGGCGAAACAATGAAGAAAGTTTCAAGATCCAGTGGAAATAAACGCAAACAATCT